>NC_092639.1:44499437-44799437 GCF_039555335.1 Amphiura filiformis | reverse complement strand
AGCACCTCGACAAATTTCCGGAATTCTGGGGGTGCAAGGGGCTTGTCCGGGGAATAGGCTGCAGGATATCACCTCCTCCACATAAAGTTTTCTTTGCTCTGTTTATGACAAATTATCATCATCCAATTCCGGAAATCTGGAATTTCCGTTAGGCTTACATCTCTGCACACAGATGCTCTGTCTCAAGGTAGCCAAATGGAGTATACACAGTGGACTGATTCAAAGAAACCCATATGGGCAATAGATCCTCTTTTAGACAATCTAGAAAAAATACATTTTGCAATAAAGCATGTACAATCACGCCAGCCAAATGATCCCTACTATTAAATGAAATTTGATACAATCACAAATCTAGCAAAAAGTTACAAATTAAACTTTGTTTGGTGCATTATTGGTTTAGTTGAATTCAAAGTACTTGCTTCTTTTCCAAATGAATTCAAACATTTAACTTGTCAATTTGTAAATTTCAGACTATTTATTTAAGTTAACTCTTATCAGGTCTGAAATCAGGTTTGAATCAAATTAATAAATACAATTCCAGTTAAGAATGACATTCCTGTGCAGTTTCTACAACATGCATAGCAAGCTGGATTTTTAGAACAAATCAGGTGGAACAGGTACATACAAGTGAACGACCGCATTTCTTTAAACTTGAACCCAAAATTATATATATCAAGTTTCAAAAGAAATCCCCTATTTTAAATCCCAAGGATTGCCCATTTGTGACATGGTCTGATCCATGGAGGTCAGAGGGGCAAATTTAAAATTGAGATAAAGACAAAAATATGGAGTAAAAAAACAATGAAGTACATTAGAAAATAGACATCACAAAACTTCATAACATTAGAACCAAGTATGCTAGATCTTCGGTGTTTTCAGTATATGATCATGATGATAGGCTAAGAGAAGGCCAATGTTTGTAAGGTAATAATTTGGTAACCCAATTTTCAAATAATGTGTCAAAATGTGTTAATAGTCAATATTTTGCAAGATCTGGATATGCTCTGATCATTGAGGTACTTTTTGTCACTATCATCCCATGTCACACTAGATAGCAAATCAGTAGAGAAAATTGAAATGGAAGAAATGCATTGTGGGAAGTGTAAGATATCGTCTCTGCTATAAGCCAACATGGTATCATCCCAGTAGCAAAGTTCACTAACCCCCATTAAACAAGCATAGTCAATCATATGACCTCAAGTTTGAAGTTTGAGTTTTTGTACCCAATGTATTCATAGGACAGCCTGTTAGAAGAGCATGTTTGACATCCTATAATAGTGGCTGCATCGTGTCTATACATATCAATGCACATGATAATTACCAATTACCCCCAGGTATTTTGTCTATTGACATCGAGGCATCATTTGATTTGTCCACATTTTATTCAATTTGTTTTACATGCCATGATTTTGAGGAAAAGTACATTAAACATAATTAGAAAGTGGTCATTGTCCATTGAGTTAGTTGGGGAGAAACCGGATTCTACGATGTTGGCCATGGAGGTGGAACGGAGACTGCACCTCCGGACTGTTTTGTCATGTATATGGCAAACTTCAATTTAAACTGTGGTCTTGTTTACAAACTGTGTGCTTTGTAATACGCTTTGCTGATTATGCACTACAATATATAGGATGTCACCCTCTCAGAGAATGTAGGTTAAAGAGGAGCCCAAGATTTGAAATACGACATATGAAATGAAAATATCATATATATTTATAAACATTTGATAAGCATATGTACCTATAACTCAGATATTTGTAAATGAAAAGAAAAAAACCGCACAAGTTTAACAAACTACCCTAAAAATTTGTTCTTGTCCGAGCAACTTCTTAATAGGCACATATGCTTATTATCAAATTTTTACGGTTTGTTGCAATCATCTTTTCTCATGCATTGAAAAATATTTTAAAGGAAGTTCACGACAGGTAAAATTCTGTTTTAAATTTGATATCTAAAAAAGTCTGCCAGTTGATGATTTGGAGTCAATGTCCATTAACAACTAGTTTTAAAAGGACATGTGTATTAGCATGTAATTAATAGCCATCACCTGATCATATTAATCCATGCATAACTTGCAAGCTCTTGTACTTGCTTGCAAGTGAATGACCTTTCATTTCATACAAATCACGTCATGGTATAAGAACATTGCTAGCTAAAACACCATATCAGTTATTAGTTACTGAGTGAAAGCTGAGAGTATGGTTATAGTTCAAATTTTTACTGCCACATTGACAGGTTTACTAATGGGGTAACACCAACAACAACAAAAACAAAAACTATTGAGACGTCCTGCCTGTCTCACAATACCACATCCAACAGCGCCCCCATGTGTTTATTGGGGCTGAAGAAAGTCTAGCGAATTGCAGACAGAAAGCTACCATTAGCTGTTTAGAGAAAAAGGATCTGTTCAAGATAATACCGGTAAAAATAATAACTACATTGATGACATCATCAACAAGACCATAAAACCCAAAGTTTAACCACCATAAGATCTGATCAGTAAGACCAGTCACACAGTGCGTTCATATGCACACCTACATGCACTCCACCACATACCCCCACTTAAAAATATGCTGAAATTAGACCAACATGTCACCACAAAATGCACTTTGTTTTGGTGGGGCAACAACCAAGAAAAATTGTGATTCAACAAGCAGCAGGTTGAAAAGCCAGAATACAAGTGGATGAACTGACAGAATAACTCATTTATGCATGTGTGTACACACCCCATACATCAACACAATAGTGCTTTGCAACTTACAGGTTATTTACCCAGGAATTCACAAATATTATAAAATCAAAAAATCAGCAAAAATTATATGTGGGAACATTACCACCTTTAGTATATGCATATTGATGCATGCATACTACAATGCTATGGAATGTATTATTTACAAGGTCACTGACACTGACACTTTATGCTGTCATTCACATAATTTCAAAAGCCCTAGTACACATAGCAGAAAACAATATATAATGCCATATATAAATCACAGTGATATAATTTGTCAGGTCAGTAGGTGATCAGGTCATACTTTAGCTTGTTCAGTAATGGTTGTTGAATTCTGCAACCATGCGGCACAGAAATAAGATTTAGTGGTAAAAATGAATCTTTTAAAAGCGAGAAAATCACTACAAAGCGCTGCCTTTTCTCTGTAAGATTGCATATACATATGTTAAGAATTCTTCGGCAAGTGGATGGCTACACCATATGCTGAAATATATATATTCTCATTCCCAAAGGCAATGTTCGGTAACCTCAATTCTACACATTGAAAGGTCATTTCAATGAGTGTGCAAGTGTATTAGTGTTACAGAACAGTGTGCTGACTATAGGTGAGCATGATTTGAGGTCCCAGTAAGTGCCAGATATAAGCATCTGCATCACTCTCAATATATTGGCTTCTCACTCCACATTGATTAGATGCACTAGTCGATATGAGCAAACCCGGCCGAGTAAAGGATGAATTTCACCCTCCTAGATATTGACCAACCCGGCCCTATTTTATTGTTAATCATATATGAACGATGCTTGAATGCCAAAGGTGTCCGTATATTTGACCAACAGTTAGGTAGTTTTATGAGTCTTTTGTCTATATATGTAGTCAGGACAAGGATATGAGCCTTTTTGTTGTTGGTTGTGTTGACCAGTCAACAGGTGTCTTGATTGTGCTGCGTTTCCTGGGTAGTTGATTAGATAAATTATGGGCTTGAAATACGCAGATTGGTAAAATGGTTATTGCAAAACATATCATGTTGAGGTATGATTGTTAAATAGGTGTCTATGAACTTGCCATTGCAAATGACCCCATATCAGCCGCCTCTTTTAAGTGTCATCATGTTTCACCTCTGACTAATTGATAAGACACTTCAGCAGTTTGTGCGGGTCTTCATCGATCATAGAGTTGGGTTTCTTGCCTTACCATTGTGTTCCGGGAATCTTAATGATCATAGTCAGTAGTCACTCTAGAGCTTATTTGTTAATCATCATGTCAAGATTTCATTACAGTTGTCTTGCAAAGTGTGTGATCATCATTGTTTTTTAGTCCAATTGTCTTCAAAGAAGGGAAAAACAAAACAAAAACAGATTTATATACCAAAAGAAAAATTAAAACAAAAACAGATTCATTTTGCTCAATTCCATAAGATCATTGTACTTTTACAGATAGTGGCTGACTACTATGGCCCGAGATGCACCTTATGATTTAGTATAATTAGTGATATAGCTCTAAACAGGCACAGAACCCTAACCAGCCTATATATAACAACCATCACAACCAGGGTCAGCGCTCCAATTTTTGTACGGTTAGACCAGGACATGGGGGGAGACAATAAGCAGCCCGATCATTGCCCAGAGGAAATTCAAGATAGCTCAATTTTTGACACTGCATGGGCTCAATTTATGCATCAGTGTCCAATACCATATCGATTGAGCTAACTGTACCACCTATAATCACAAACTGACAAATACATGAAGAATTTGCAGGCCAAAAACTCCCAACAAAAATCCTTGGATTTCTAGATCTGGATCTGGATACTGTACTCTGATTAAGCAGGAAACTAGTCATCAGATCACATCAGAGGTTAATGACCTAATGACCTAATTGTTGGTGTGACTGGGTTTGTTGAGGGCTATGAAATTGGTGGTGTCCAAGAGTCTGACTAGTTCTGTCTTGAAGATGGTGAGTTTAGATGAATCCAATATGCCATGGGGCAAATCATTCCAGGCTTTGGCGGTCCATGGAAAGAAACTTAGTTCCCGGATGCGAGTTCTTGTTGACGTTGATAGGACAGAGCGTCTGCATGAAATTTTTAGTGATGTAACAAGCCAGATCTCAACTTCATAAAGTTCACCTAATCACATAAATTATGTGATAAAACTTTGAAAGAAACGAGGGCATGATCACAGAAGATATATTGATACTAGTTGTCAGGGGTTTTATTGATGATCAGATCAAGTTTCCTTGCGCCACCCATATTTTCTGGGTCAGTCTAATCAGATCCATGTCAATCTGTGCACTGCAAAGTTTGCAACAATCTATATCCAAAGGCTAGTCATATTTTATTTCACTCATCAGGTTGTAACTGTCGTCATTAGACAACGAAAAAAATTGTTCTACGGGTGGACAGACTAACTAGGTAGGGTAGATCAATCAGGATTTGTTGAATTTTGTTAAGTTTTTTTTTCTGGAAGCCCGTATTCATGTAGTTCCATGACAACAATACACAGGCTGAAAAGAACGCTTAGTACACCTTAGTATGCTTAGTACCCTATATGTTCGTAACAAATAAGTTCCACAGTGGAACACTCAGTACACATGTACTGTAGCTCCACGATAACAATACACAGGCATAAAACCGCACCTTGCATTGTATGCTTATTATGTTACATGTACGCGACAAATATGTTCCTCAGTGAAATACTCGGTACGCATATAGCTCCACGATAATAATACACTGGCATAATATTGTACCTTGCACTGGACAAATAAGTTGCTGTGATGCTGTCTACTGAAGATAGCACATGTTATATTACTGTACAAGTGGTTAATTTCCATGGATGTAACTTTTTGCACTAACATTTTTGAGAGTTTTGCTTACATAAACATAAAAGAAAATATTCACATGATTTTATTTTCGCAGCAGCTGCGTTGACCATGAAAATAAATGTTCGGCAAAATCTTCCACCCACTTTTATACAACCGCTCTTACAATAAAGAAATTTAAACACGACCGGTACCACCTAGTTTACACCTCGCTATTAGCAATCCTAAACTGTCTGACAGTGTCGAGTCTTAATAGTACATCCAACAGCGCCCCAATGTGTTTATTAAGGGCTGAAGAAAGTCTAGCGAATTGTGCAGACAGAAAACTACCCAAAGGAGAGCTATTATAGCTGTTTTGAGAAACGAGATTTGTTCAATATAAAACTTGTTTGACCTGAAAACAAATAACTAACTTTGGGTTTTTGGGTTTTTTTTGACAAATGCGTTGCTGTCTACTGAAGATAGCACACATTACATTACTGTCAAAGTGTTCATCTTCATAATTTGTTAGTCCTTTGCAGTTCACTTACTTAAAATTAAGCTTGCATTTTTATTTTCGCAGCTGTATGGAGCATGAAAATTAATATTCCGTAAAAAACTTCCACTAACTCTTATACAGTACTGCTCTTGAAGTAACAAACTAAAACTTGTTTGACCAGAAAGAAAACAAGTACAACTTCTCCAACTACGCCAAAATTTTCTTTACAGCCACTTGGCTGTACTTCAAGAATGATTTATAAATAAAAGATGATTTTAAAGATGTGTGTGGGTAACGTAATCCACTATATCCCCTTCAGATTAACAAATAATGTAAGCTTCCCATCCTCATTTCAAAGAAAATAAATTAACTCACAATGAAAAACCTATATAATGCTCCAGAGATTCTTTTGACTACCAAACCCAACCTACTTAAAATTACAGGGGGGAAAACCTACTTCATTTTGCGAATCCAGGCTTTAATGGGCATATTGAGGCATAGACATGTACACCATTCACCGCCTCCTACACTCCAACTTAAAACACCTTGTGAAAACATACCATGGAGTGTTAGACAAACACTGCCACATCTTTGGTGGTTTACAGTCCTATAGGGTCACCCTCATTTGTTTTTACTGTAAGATCTACTTTGCAGATTAAACATAGTTTGAACCAGAAAGATACACACTTACTGTACACTCACTCAACTCTACAAAAAGGTGTAGCTGTGTTTAGTGTTTTTAATGGCTTGGTGTGGAGGATGGATGGGGCTGGGTTTTGTGTGAGAAAGAGAGAGTAGTGTTTTTAATGGCTTGGTGTGGAGGATGGATGGGGCTGGGTTTTGTGTGAGAAAGAGAGAGTAGTGTTTTTAATGGCTTGGTGTGGAGGATGGATGGGGCTGGGTTTTGTGTGAGAAAGAGAGAGTAGTGTTTTTAATGGCTTGGTGTGGAGGATGAGGCTGTGTTTTGAGTGAGAAAGAGAGAGTAGTGTTTTTAATGGCTTGGTGTGGAGGATGAGGCTCAGTTTTGAGTGAGAAAGAGAGAGTAGTGTTTTTAAAGTGCTTGAGAGAGAGAAAGAGAGAGAGATATAAAAGTACGCCAAATTGTTTCTGTTATGTTGAATTTGAGTTTTCCCTAGGATAAAATATAATAAAATCCACCCCCTGTTATCCAGCCACAATGAGAGAAGGCATTGGTTGGTTAAGTGATAAACAGATAAGTGAATTCTTAGACAGGAAATTAATGTTAACCAAATATTTTTGCTATCTACTGCTGATAGTAGTGTATTAATTTATTGAACAAACACTATTTTCTGAAGATGGCAGTTCATCGTTGACCAGGTATTTACTATCTACTGAAGACAGCACATGATCATTCGAACAATGATCCTTAAGATTGCACACACATTTTTGCTATTTACAGCTGATAGTAATGTATTAATTCATTGAACAGGTACTTCTATACTATCTTCAGAAGATAGCCATTAATTCCTTGACCATGTTGTTGCTATCTACTGAAGACAGCAAGTAGTCATTTAGGAATGATTCAAGATTTCACAATCACTTTTGCTATCTTTAGTTGTTAGTAATGGTTTGATTTATTTCTTTTATTCATTTACTTCAATCTTATTTAACTTGAAGTGGCCAATCAATATCTATCTACTGAAGACAGCATGTGATCACTTATGAACAATGATTCTGATGATTTCTCAATCATTTTTGCTATCTACCACTGATAGCAATGTATTCATTTATTGAACATGTACTATGCTATTTTCTAAAGTTAGCCATTTATGTCTTGATTTGGTAATTGCTCTCTACTGAAGACAGCAAGTGGTATTTTATGAACAATGACCTACTATGATCTATCAGCTATCTACTGCTGATAGTATTGTATTAAATTGTTGAACAGGCGCTATGTTATCTTCACAGTCATTCATTTCTTGAGTGTAGATAATTGCTATCTACTGAAGACAATAAGCGGTCTATTATGATCTATCAGCTATATACTGCTGATAGTAATGTATTAATATATTGAACAGGCATTGTGTTATCTTCATAGCCATTCATTTCTTGACTATAATAGGTAATTGCTATCTACTGAAGACAGCACATGTTCTTTTATGAACAATGATCTACTATGATCTATCACCTATCAACTGCTGACAGGAATGTAATTATTTATTGAACAGGCATTGTGCTATCTTTGCAGCCATTCATTTCTTGACCATAGGTGTTTGCTATCTACTGAAGACAGCACATGGTCTTTTATGAACAATGATCTACCACATATCTACTGCTGATAGTATGATTAGTTTATTGAACTGGGATTGTGCTATCTTCAGAGCCATTCATTTCTTGACTATAGCTAATTGCTATCTACTGAAGACAGCAGGTGATGTTTTATGGAAATGAGTCTGTAGATTTCTTTTGGATCTGTAGATTGTGGTTAATTTTTAACAATGTTTTTTTTTCAATATCTACTTAAAATAAATTTTTACGCTTTTCACACTTCTGAGAAAATAAAACACACAAAAGTGTTCTTGTACACATATAGGTCTACTCTACATAATAAAACTATAAATTGTGAATTAAAAAGCAAGCAAAGTAGTTGTACAAAAAGATAATTTTGCAAATCAAATCTAATACTGGAACTAAAATTTGCATCTCACTTTGCTACATTGCATCCGAAAACATCAGACTTCATCAGGAATCTGATTGAAAAATTACATATGCAAAATTACCACGTTTACAGTACCTGCATAAAAGATGTTTTGTAGCATATTGATGTTGACAAATGCTTTAGGGACGATCAGATTTATACTTTGACATAACACACACCATTGAAACAATTATCAATATCACAACTAAATAACATTCAAGCTTATGTAAGAAGAAAAAACACCTTAGGCAAATCATTTAAAAAAAATACAGACGGATGGACTTTTCAAGAAGGGTGGGTCAATCAGTCCTGTTTTATTTGTTTTTGTTTTTTTCTGGCAGACCCTAAAATATTACTGAAAGCTTAAAAATCTGGCAAAAAATTGATGATTTTTGACAAACATACTTTGTAAATGTTCTGGGTTTTTTTCCAAATATTTAGAGTCAAAATCAATAAAATTTGGCCAAAAAACAGTGAATTTTACATAATTTTAGCCAGATTTAAACAAAATGATCTCAAAATGCAAAATCTGCATCGGTCGGGCTCGTAAAATAGGTTTTAGTTTGTTTTTCCAAAGCCTAAAGTAACAAATTATACAAATTCTGCATCCATGAAAATATCATGAATACATTCTTTATTTGGACGTTAATGGATAGAGCTCTGAATGTACAAGTATAACAAAGCTTCCTTTTATCCTGTGCCTCTATGTTTGTGTCTCACTACATTTGCATATTATGCTGAACACAAACCTCTTGAAAATAAAGCACTTTCTGAACACCATGATGGAAGAACAATATCCCTTTCTATATCGTATATCTGATCACCTACTTCTTGCCAAACTAGAGTGCTTTATTGTTACCCTACAACAACTGTATTTTATAAAAGTAGAATTTTTGTGGGATGCATTTTTTGCATTTTGCAAATATTACTTTTACTTCTTTACTATTTTTGAATACAACTCTAAGCTTCCTGACATTGACCTATGTATATGCAAAATGTTTATTCCTATGTTGTTATTTTCACTGGTTGAATGTGAAAATAATTCTAGCACAAAAATATTCACTTTTTGGTTATTTTTTAATGCAGTCAGCTCTATGATAATCATCCACTAACGCCCACCACATACTCAACGTATCAACTGTAGTAAAAACTTGTTTTTGTGATTTCAAGACTTGCTTTTATTATTACTTAAATGTGACAAAAACAACATTGTATGTACTTGTGCTTTCTACTTAAATCATCATGAACAAATAATTGTACCACATAATTACCCAGGGCAATCGCTATGCATTCACATATTAATTCGTTCCGGAATTCGTAATTGCCTTTCCACAGATGTTTATACATGTAATTTTATCATATTTGAGAGCAAATACTAAGCTTCCTGTATAATGTAAGAAAATAACTCGAAACAGCACACACACATCCTTCAAGAATCTGAAACGCTAAAACTATTCTGACGTACCGGGTGACTAGTATATGGCACAGCTAAGTACAGAATCTTACATATATATCTTCTCCGGCTTATTCCCATCACAAAATGCATGCTCTGTTCTAGATAGCTTTCACATTCTTTCATCTGGTTTGCTTATAAAACTTTGTCAAAAGCAACCTGTTCATGATTGTACAGAGTCCAAATGTCATGAACAATTTCCACAATTCCTTCATCGGGTTTCTCTAAAATAACACTCATTTCCTGCCTAGTAGCCAGTCGACTCATACCACAGACCATTAACTCAAGTCATGGTATTTATGGCAAATTGTTTTTCTAGTTTCAGTATTTTCAATATTTTTCGCTGGTTTTAAAGAACAAAAAAATACACAATAATATCCTACATTTTCCAGCAGCAACAAAGTTAATTAGTTCCTGAACATGTGCATGAGGTCAGTTACCTTTAGCCAATTAATATTACAATCACCACCATCATTATCTTTATAATTTTGTGAATTTTGATTATGATTATTAAACTATGCTTATATAGTGCAAAAATGTAAAATACATCTCAATCAAGCAACTAATTAATATGAATTGACAAATTAACATGCATTGAATGCATTACACAATATGAGAACACTTTCACCAAATGGAAAGAAAAATATTTTCTCAATTTTAGCTTTTCAAGACAAATTTACACATTTCCATTTGTCTTCAGCAGGCAGAGGTTTAATCACTTCAGATTAGAATCTTAGATGGCTAAAAGTTCCTTCTAATCTCAAAATGGAGATCACTCACCTAGCAAAGAATACTAATCATGCTCAGGAGAAGAAAAATAAGGAAATTCAAACCTCACAAATGGCAAAGGATGGACAACGCTACAAAATTACATCAATTTGAGAGAGAAGGTGATAGGCACGGCATTTCCTGATCGGATTTTCAACCATACTAGACACTACGGTGTTTTAAACTTATGGTGTCACCGTTTCTGACAGGCACATTTTGACAGAATATCCCCATCGGATTTGCAGGATGCTCAACTTTCGTTCGGAGCGATTAAAATCAAACTGGCATAAAATATGCGTCTGGCTTGGTTACCCTTAAATCTTTTTTTCATTTCACAACGCAAATGGAAATAACAGGAAACCATGAAAGGGGATACGTCCGTGAAGGTCGACTTGGGAGCTGAACACGCTTGTAGTAGTGCTAAGGTTTGTGCTGGGAATATGATTCACAATCTGTACAACAAAAACAAGACTATCTGGCATAACATGTTATAGTATTACCGTAATAACAGTCAGATGGGTTTGATGCTGTACAGGGTGGGTCAAACGTCACACGTACGAGATAATGTTTTGTAAAATGACTGATGAAAGGTTGTGCAAGAATGAATCATTTTTAATGAATATATTGCATTAGAAATATCAAAAGTCATAAGTCATGTGACTGTAACAACAACAATGTGCTCCCACATACAATTAGTTGCTACTTGCATAAACCAGATGAGCCTAATTCCTTTTTACTAATACCATTCATACCACAGACGAACTACAAACAGTTATAAGTCTCAGCATCAACCCCAATAAGGGCCTATCCTTCCATGAAGAGCACTACCCTACATATCGCATATTTTTACATTCATTCACGTAAATGCGAAAACACAGCATTCTATGGCATACAGGCACACAATACTGGTGTGATTGTAAGACACACATGATTGACCCTCAAGAATATACAAGAATTCAAAGCATATAAAGCATGAGGAATTTGACTGTTTGTAGTCCATCTGTAGTAGTCTGTCATACCGAACATCCCATATGTGAATATAACACCCTACAATGGGTTACCATATAACAAGTTATTTTCGCATGGTTAATTTTCACGATTTTAATTAGAGAATAAATGATAGGATTTTGTCTTTTGCCTATCCAATATCGTGTCATAATGGATGGGCTGGCCAATATTTTGAGTAGTGGATACCTTATTCTTATTCAGTTTTAATGTAATTTTTGCGAGAAAAACTGCCTTTTTTCAGAAAAAAATAAAGTTACTTTTGTGAGGACATCCTTGTTGTTTTTAAATGAACGAAACCATCACGAACATCTAAGCCGCCCGAATCGCGTTCTTAGTTCTCGTGACGTGTATTACGCTGTGACGCATTATCGCTGCGATCATTGAGGAGCAACAAGCGCGCCCTGACTAATATCACTATCAACTATTGTGAGATATTATACACCAGAAAACCAATCAATTTACAAGACACACTCATTGAATAAGAATCGTTCTTAACAGTTCTGTAGTTTCTTTTATTCGCCATGTCAAACAACTACATATTGAAGCATATGGGATAAAAAAAATTCACTTGGGTTTAAAGTTGAGGTTGGCTGTTTCAACAGGAAAATTAAACCCAACAAAAATTTCCTGTTTTACAGTACTGGTCACCAGGAACACAATACGGAAATCAGATAGAGCTATTAATCTCCATTTCACTAACAATATCAGTCTGAAAACATACAATAACAAAGGATGACTTCACTTTCCTGTTATCACACGCCTGGGACATTTTGAAACAACTTCCTCGTATATTATCATCTCATGACCAAAACACCAATTAAATCTCTGCGTATAATATAATGGAATACCCAGTGAGCAGGTTACAATGTAAATTGTTTACCTCTTTCAGTCAAGATTAATAGGAAAATTTTCACGGGAAAATTTTCTGGGCACGTGACACCCATGGCGCAGACATATTAGCATTATGGAATGTGGTCTTCCAATGTATTTCAATAGGAAGAATTTCTCCTTGGATGCAAAATAAGTTACTTGTCGGAAGTTAATAATGTTATACCAAGAGTTTCTGTAGATAAATATTTTTTTCCGTAGGTAAATATTTTTGAAATTACGTTTTGATGATATTGTAAAGAAATTGAGATTGCATAATTTTCAATAATTTTGCAATGCACGAATTTCTATCGAAACTGCGGCCAAAAATACTATTCCAATTCAAAATAACTAAGACTTGAATAGCGAGGTCACCGCCGGGGTCAGGGATCAGGCTCGAGGTTACCCTCACATTGATACGCATTGGTCACGTGTCCAGAAAATTTTCCCGTGAAAATTTATCTATCAATATTGACTGACTTTTGTAAAATACTACTGGATGACTCAGAACATGCATAATACTATAACATACAATTATTTGAAGTATGAAGCTTGAAATAATGTAAATGGTAACATCCATTAAATATATTTGTTTCATCATGAAATGGCACTTGAATTTCTGTCAATGGCATCATGGCTCCACAAATATATCAATTAGTATGATTATGATTGTATAAATTACATGTAATTCATATTTTTCCCATTAACCTAGTATATTTGAGTGTTTGCTTCTACAAATGCAAATAATCTTCTCCATCATTGTAAGCATAAGGTTTCCACATTAACTGGTGTACAACAACATGGATTTGTAATTTGGTTTTTTTTGTAAGTTAAGTTCAAGAACTGTTTGCTTGTTTTTGCATAAAAGCATTGTTCCGAAATTAATATCAAGGAGCAAAATAAGTAAGCCACTTTCCAATAATTAGAATGACAATAGCAAAACCTAAAACATGAATTGTGGATCAATACAAATAAATCTTGTAGGGGCATTTTTATCTTGCTTTGAAATAATCCGTCAATGATTAGT
Source organism: Amphiura filiformis (assembly GCF_039555335.1). Lineage (NCBI taxonomy): Eukaryota > Metazoa > Echinodermata > Ophiuroidea > Amphilepidida > Amphiuridae > Amphiura > Amphiura filiformis. Next base: position 44,785,631 of record NC_092639.1, on the reverse strand, counting down.
GTTTTGGTGGTCAAAGAAACAGTTCTGCATGTTTTTTGCTCATGTTGAAAAAGCATGAAAAGTAGCACAAAATATCCATATTTAGAATATTTGTAACATTGCTAAAAAGTAAGAAACTGAACACTTTTTATAGTCAAGTAATACACACAATTCTAGTAACAAACAAAATCACCTCACATTGCATAATAATAATAAAATAAATTTATTTTTACCATCTCTTAAAATCAATATTTTTCAATCAAATCAATCATTATTTGTACTCCTCGTACTGTTTACCCAACTGGCACTAACCCTCCCAATCAACCTTGGCCTATCGTATCACGTTCCATCATCTTTCTCATCATACAGCGTTCCATCAATGTTCACCATTTAAATCTCCTCCCAAGAGCAATCCCCAGGCACCATCACCCATAATACTCTCATTTTAAAGGCAATGTGCTTTAACCTCAATCCGACAATCACAGCTCACAATTTGACCTTGAGTTGTGGAGTATGAGTTTCAGTACCCAACACATTCAAATGTCACTCTGTGAATGTATAAAGATATTGGGGTTAAAGAACTGTGTCATGATGGATGAGTTTGTGATTCAAGTGAGGGTTTGACAAGAGAACACCTGTTCCTGGATGCATGTGATATTTGTTGCTTCAACAATGGATTAATATAACGCCTGTGTTTTCACTTATTGAAATCTCGTGGGGATTTCATTGCATTGGCATTATAATGCACCAAGATGAAGCACATTGTTTTTTTGAATGCTTGCTTTATGTTCATGTTTTCATATCACCTGTAGATAGCTTAATATCTCTAAAGAGAATTTGACTTAAAATCTATCCCTGCAAGTTGGAATATATTAGAGGGTTTTTTTAACTGGCTACATCTATTCTACCATTGCTATCTAATGAAAATAACACAAGTAATATCATATATACTGCCTACATTCATTATACCATTGCTATCTAATGAAGATAGCAAAATCATATGCCTGCCTAAATTAATCATACCATTACTAACTACTAAAGACAGCACAAGTAAATTAACTGCTTTTAACCACTATACCAAGTGCTACATTTTGTACGATATTGCTATCTACTGAAGATAGCACAATTACCTGCATAATCATTGCTATCTACTGAAGATAACATAATTATTTGGCTACATCTAATAACATACTGCTATCGAATTAATTACATACCTACAACCAATAAAAGTAATTATTTCCCTACATCTAATAAAACAATGCCATCTACTAAAGTTAGCACAAGTAATTACATGCATAATTTTACCATTGATATCTACTGAAGATAGCATAGGTTATTATTTGCCTACATCTATTAAAACACTGCTATCTACTAAAGATAGCACAAGTAATTATGTACTTACAAGCACCAATGTACCAATGCTATCTACTGAAGATAGTCAGTACATTGAATGTAAAATAAAGTATGTCTGTTTTTCTCTCCACCTATTGTACTGAATCTCTCTCTTCTCTCGAGGTTACACACACAATACTAAAAGCTTAGATTCAGCTTTCTTTTACATCTAGCAAACATCTTACGTCAATTCCAAAAACCCCAGATAACCTGTAATAAGGTTCAATGTTCCAAATTCTATTCACGTGTCTGCTATTTGCATAAAAAGTCAACTAAACAAGACTTAACAAGCAGTTGAATAACTTCCAAGTCAAAGCTCAAAACGATCAGAGGTGAGAGGATACATCCATGTCTATTTGGAATGGATTGCTTTCTTAAGCTTTCCTTATTTAAACAAACATTGGTGCTGAGCGGTGGATATTTATTCCCTATTTCTTTCATTCAATTATACATACTCACTTATTCTCCTTCACAGTTTACATTACATGTGCAGCACTGATGCTAAGCATAGATTTGATGCATAAAGGTGGGTGGGTGGTCTGTAGCAATTGCCTGCATATAAGCAATAATACCATCGCTATCTACTGAAGATAGCACTAGTACATGTACATACCTGTCTATAAGTAATATACCATTGCTATCTTCAGAAGATAGCACTGGTACATGTACCTACCTACAACCAATATACTATTGCTATCTACTGAAGATAGCACAAGACCAATATACCATTGTATATACTGAAGATAGCACTAGTAATTTACTTGCCCACACCAATATACCATTGTTATCCACAGAAGATAGCACTAGTAATTACCTGCCTACAAGCAATATACTATTGTTATCTACTGAAGATAGCACTAGTAATTTACATAGCACATGTACCTGCCTACAACCAATATACCATTGCCATCTACTGAAGATAGCACTAGTACATACCTGCCTACACCAATATACAATTGCTATCTACTGAAGATAGCACTAGTAATTACCTGCCTGTAATAATATACCATTGCTATCTACTGAGGATAGCACGAGTACATACCTGCCTGCAACAAAATACCATTGCTATCTACTGAAGATACCACAAGTAATTATCTACCTACAACCAATATACAGTACCATTGCTATCTACTGAAGATAGCACAAGACCAATATACCATTGTATATACTGAAGATAGCACTAGTAATTTACTTGCCCACACCAATATACCATTGTTATCCACAGAAGATAGCACTAGTAATTACCTGCCTACAAGCAATATACTATTGCTATCTACTGAAGATAGCACTAGTAATATACATGCCTTCATCAATATTCTACACAATTGATATAAACAGTCGATGGAAGGTAGTCTGTGCAGGAATGTAAAGCACATTTCTAAAGAAAGTATGTGGGTTTTTTTCTCATCATAGTACTGTATCTCTTTCCTCTCTCAAATCTTGAGAGGATACACACACAAAACTATAAGCTTATTTTCAACTTTCTTTCACATCTAGCAAACATCCTCAGTCAATTAAAAACACACACCAAAAACCACACACAGATAAACAACCTGTAGTCAGGTTCAATGCTCCCAATTCTATTCACATGTCTAATAGAAGAGTCAACTAAACAAGACTTAAAAAGCAGTTGAGTGACTTCCAAGTCAAAGCTCACTACTATCAGAGGATACATCCAGATCTATTTGGAATGGATTGCTTTCTTAAGCTTTCCTTATTTAAACAAACATTGGTACTGAGAGGCAGTGTATATTTATTCCTATTTCTTTCATTCAATTATACACACTCACTTATTCTCTCTTACAGCTATTGAGCACTGATCCTATGCATAGTATTCATTGCATTAAAGGTGGGCAGTCTGATTTTAGTGCATGGTGATATCTACCTCACATTGAGACTTATCACCCAAATATTCTTATTCCAAGTTTTAAGTTAAATTGTTCCAAAGATTTGGATTCTAAAAGAAAAGTTGTGTTTCATAGTGACCCATAAAACAGTACACCACTTCCGGAATGGCAATCACTAAATTACCATGTTTTTTGTTCATACCCTCTTAACGTAACATTTTCCAGTCCTAAATTTTGACAAAATTCAGAATTTTTTTCAGAATATTTTATAATATAATCATGTTTTTCAAAATGACTACATGAACTCTACGCATTCACACACAAAGTGTTAATAGTTTTGCATCAATTCCATTACCATGAATGCCAATCAAATATTAATAATCCATAAGCACCGAACATATTTCATCGCTGTGCAAATAAATAATGAGACATACATCAACATCCCTCTGGAGAATTCAATCCTAAATAACAAAACTAGAAACGCTTTTTGATTTTATAACACCACATGGGAAAAATCATAATCACTGAAAAAATATTCACTGCTTCTGTACAGAGTACTGATAACCCTATTATGAGTGAAGAGTAATGTCAATATCATACTATGCAATCGCAAGGAGCGTAATTTTTTTTGTGACTTAACTTCTGTTGATCATCAGGAAAGTGAGTACCTAAGGCGCTACATGTAGCATACCGTTTTTCACCCTGATGTGGCAGTGACGTCAGAGCGCATTTCAAAAAGCGCAGCTTTAAATCACTTGTGTTCAATGAAAGCCATGGCGTATACGCACATGGTTAAAGATGCAATTGCGAGCATTAGTATGACATGCGATTACCTATACTTGTTTGAGAAGTCGCTAGCATACCGTTTTTCACCCTGATGTGGCAGTGACGTCAGTGCACACTTCAAAAAGCGCAGCTTTAAATCGAGTATGTTCACTGAAAGCGAGGGCGTACACGCACATGGTTAAAGAATCCGCGTAGATGTGTGAATTAATGGAATACCAGCATTTGTTCACTAACGATAAAATCGCTCAATGCGAGCATTAGTATGATATGCTATTACCTATACCTGTTTGAGAAGTCGCTAGCATACCGTTTTCCACCCTGATGTGGCAGTGACGTCAGTGCGCATTTCAACTTTAATTTGCTTGTGTTCATTGAAAGCACTGGCGTAAACACACTCGGTTAAAGATGTTGAATAGATGCGTGAATTAATGGAATACCAGCATTTAATCACTAGCGATAAAATCGCTCATTGCGAGCATTAGTATGATATGGAGTTAACACAAAAAATGAAAACACTTCAAACCACATGTTTGAAATCCACAAAAAGCCAACATAATCCAGCATATGCAGTGATTAAACACACTCTCACTACTACCTATCCGGTGAATGTCCTATTAATAACGATAATTTCACAAGAGTAATTTTTCACACATCTATCGCTATAAACTTCATTGTTTTGCTTGTTGTAATTTTGATTTGTCTGGCTTGCCTTATTTACCTAAGTGTTTTTGTGTATTATCGATCCTGCAACAGCTTAAGAGTGTCCTGTCCTGAAGTAGAATAAAGTAAGTTGCAGCACATCAATTTGTACAGTAATCTTATTTTGTCTCCCATTTCTTGTCCCTCAATAGCCGATGATATTCATAATTCAATTGGCATTTTCAATATACGATAATCAAATCATCTGGCACAATCCATGATGGCAGTTTTGAATAACAAATCAGATGCCTTGTAAAAACAAAATTTCCCTTTTTTGTTGATAAGGCTATCTTAATTTAATAGTTTGTCTCAAAGCCCTTCCTAAGTTGAAAACCCAATGCGGAATGCCTTTTTTTAAGGCTTTTTCGACTCTAATTTTCTTTTTTGACAAGAATAGACCACCTTTTATCTGTCAAGGAGTGGTCAAGATGAAGACTTTTATTGAGATATTCGATTTAGTCTATTTTCACTTCAGATTTTTATGCAGGCGCATTTAAAAAAAGTTAAACGGCAGAAATTTTTTTTTACTCAAATCCAGTGAGAATAACATGCAAAAGTGGGCAAATTTAATGCACGCAGGGCACAAACTATTAATATAAGATTGACTAATGTCCATCACATCAGAACATGGCAACAGAACATCAACTCAAGGTAAAGAGGACATCATCAAAGTAATTGCTTAAAATATTATTAAAATATGACAATCTACAAAATACCTAGCATTCACATAGGAGTGTCATATTCTCATAATCACACAATAAAACAAGGCCATCCAATATTGTTAATATAAAATATGTGATGCGATCAAGCTAAATAAGTCTGATCGCGATCAAACTCAAAATGCAGTTTCAATTCCGTTACATGAGCCAGCATCAGCACTTTATTTTGCTGAAAACCTCATCATAATTAGACTTAGGGTTCCAGAGATATGGCCATTTTAGTGTTGCTCAGAACAATAAAACACAGACGAAGTTGTATAATATTTATTTGCTATATCTCAAAACCAATACTATCGACAGACTCATTTTGCTTGTCCAATCGACTATATGAAGCTTGACTTACACTGGAACTTAAAATATGCATTATCTTCATCGCCATAGGAATTGGGCTGCTATTGTTGTTTTCGCAATTGCCATGTAACATTGTAAATTTTGGGACAATACAAGGGAATTCCCCGCTATAATGCCAATAACAGGAAATCAAATATCAATCTCATTCAACATTAATGGACCCTTATAACAATTCAAATAAACACGCTCACAATAGTTAGAATCAGAGAAGATATCTAACACTTCCCACAATGCATTTCTTCCATTTCAATTTTCTGTACTGATTTACTATCTATTGCAACATGGGTCGATAGGGACAAAAAGTACCTCAATGAACAGGGCACATCCAGATCTTGCGAAATATGTTTATTTCTTGACTATTAGCCCAGGTTTAGCCAATCTATTCTCAAAATGAAATAAAGGGAACCTGTGCAAAGTAATAGGAGTGCTATTTGATGTAGTGAGATGATGCATTATGTTACAAAGGATTCTGGGAAGGGTCAGATATCTTCTCTGAGTATATATCCAGAATAACATTGGGTTACAAGACTATGCCTTCAATATCAGAAAATCTTGCCCATTATATTAAAAATATGAGGTATAGATGAAAGCTTCATATCATTCAATAAAGAGTACTATTGGGCTATTCCCTTAAAATCCACACTCCCCCTGTGGAGGATTTTCCAAAATCTTCCACAGGGGTAGTGTGGATTTTAAATAGAATAGCCCATTGCATACCACAAGAAAACACCATCATTCTTCATTTTGCCTCTTTTAAACTCACAATATGTGTGTCCCAAAACTGTTATTAATGGTACATACCACAATTTATTCAAATGACATTTCCTGTGTCCCCGTATCCCTGCAACTTTAAAGCTCAGTGACTAAGTTTTGAAATCCTAAATTCATATCATAGCAAAGATAACTCTTGCCTTATGGAGATTAAGTAAACGAAAAGAGATGTTATCAGAAATGGTTTTTAACTAAATGACAGCCAGTAAAACAATTCAAAACCATCCAGGATTTGAACCAGGAACCTTTGGGATAGTCTACCAACTGAGCTAATGAATCAGATAGGGAATAGCATATAGCATCTTTGTGCTTTCAGTTTAATAAGAAAATATGTTATAATCCTAAATCACTTATGGGTAAGTCAATTTTTGGCCACCCTGTATAACGTCAATCATACATCTCAACCACTCTCCCTTGCCCATACGACACAATAAAGTACTTAATAATTGATTGTAGAACATACTGTATGTCATGACAGCAACTTAAGGCATTTTCCCGTCAATAATAATAGGGTAGTAGGGACAGTTCACAATACTGCACATCCACAACACTGAATTTGCCATTGCTTTTTAATAATCAGTCCTAAAGTGTTTTCCTTGCGTACAAAAACATTTCATTACATTCCATTGTTTTTGGAACGGTCTATATGCCATGACAGCCGCTAAAGGCACTTCCCTGTGGTATTGAAATAAGGAGGTGGCAGTGCACAATACGCCACATTTATAATTCAATCATGACTACAATGTAACCAATTTGTTATTAAATTGTTCATTTCCAATTAAATGACCACCGGCGCAGTCAATACCAAACCAAGGCCGACCAGAGTGAAAACACTTTACGATACTGGGTTTGACAAGCACTACGTTATTAATATCACACGAGGCATTTGTTAACACATGCTGTGCTGTCAAAAAATCATCTGAAGGAGGACATTCCTAGAAAGTTGGCATAATTCTTCTTGAAAATTTCTATCCATACAAGGTAATGATCGAGTCAGGTTTATTTGTAATGATCTCTTTTTGAGCATGTATTTCCAATTTCCCACCTCCCCCCTCCTCCTCCTATACAAATAGGTAATAATGAATCCATTAGGGTTTATTTGCAATGATCTCCTGGTGAGCATCTCCGCCTTCCACTCCTCCGCCTTCCCCTCCTCTTTCCTTCCTCCATCTTTCATATCTTAGGAACTACTTAAACCCACTTTCATGGCATCCAGTGTTCCTTAATATATATAGATAAATATTATTAACAAGACTTTTTTTTTACCGTTTTGGCACGTCACTTCAAAATTGCAAAATTAATAAAAGCCTGAAGAAATATTTTCAACCCATTAGATTCAGACTGAATGTGTACAGAGAGCAGAAATCTATTCCTTCACAAACTGTGACCAGAACAAGTGGAATGAAAATAAAGTCATCAATTACAATTTTGAGATTTTGTCACTACAAGCAAAAAATTTAGCACTGAACGGTTCATTACTAACTTTATTTAGAACTTTATTTAGAACTGACATTGAACTCTCGTAAACATATCCAGCATGATCGTCAAACTATACTTTAAAATTGTGTTGGTAAACTGCGATGAAACCTTCAAATTTCAATGTAATTTTGGGCAATGACTCAAAATCTGACTTTTCCAACGCAGTCCAATATGATCAGATAGGTCAATTTATATTAATGCTGACTCTCTAGGGTAACATAATCTATTCATTTATGCTTTACCAGATTATACAGTTCTCTTACTCATATACATGTATTGTTTTATTTCTAAATGATGGTATGTCATTGCTATCTACTGAAGATAGCACAAGTATTTAACTGCTTGCTTCCAATATACCAAATGTTGCTATCTACTGAAGATAGCAAAAGTATTTAACTGCCTACATCCAATATACCAAATGTTGCTATCTACTGAAGATAGCACAAGTATTTAACTGCCTACATCGTCCAATATAACAAATGTTGCTATCTACTGAAGATAGCACAAGTATTTAACTGCCTACATCGTCTAATATACCAAATGTTGCTATCTACTGAAGATAGCACAATTATTTAACTGCCTGCATCCAATATACCAAATGTTGCTATCTACTGAAGATAGCACAAGTATTTAACTGCCTGCATCCAATATACCAAATGTGGCTATCTACTGAAGATAGCACAAGTATTTAACTGCCTGCATCCAATATACCAAATGTGGCTATCTACTGAAGATAGCACAGGTATTTAACTGCCTGCATCCAATATACCAAATGTTGCTATCTACTGAAGATAGTACAAGTATTTAACTACCTGCATCCAATATACCTAATGTGGCTATCTACTGAAGATAGCGCAAGTATTTAATTGCCTACATCCAATATACCAAATGTTGCTATCTACTGAAGATAGCACAAGTATTTAACTGCCTACATCCAATATACCACATGTTGCTATCTACTGAAGATAGCGCAAGTATTTAACTGCCTACATCCAATATACCAAATGTGGCTATCTACTGAAGATAGCACAAGTATTTAACTGCCTACATCAGATATACCAAATGTGGCTATCTACTGAAGATAGCACAAGTATTTAACTGCCAACATCGTCCAATATACCAAATGTTGCTATCTACTGAAGATAGCACAAGTATTTAACTGCCAACATCCAATATACCAAATGTTGCTATCTCCTGAAGATAGCACAATTATTTAACTGCCTACATCCAATATACCAAATGTGGCTATCTACTGAAGATAGCACAAGTAATCATGTTTATATTGTTTTGTATTGTTGATTATCAATCGTGCCCTGGAGGTTTTTTTTTTTTGAAAGGGAAGGAAAAAAGGAAGGAAGGAATAAAGAAGATAAGAGAAAAGTTGTTTTCTCTGATTTTGAACCACGGACAAGTCGGGTGCGGAACACAAGACCGGGGATAGCAAGCCATGACTGTGTATAATGCCCAGCCAACAGATGAATGTGCAATCAGATGTAGGTTACTTGTCCTTGCAGTCACTTTGTGCTGTAACCTTTTGTAGCCTCCGGGACGTTTAGGGTTAACATGTCACTTTATCAAGTTAATATCTAATTGTTTCAAGATAAAACAAATCTAAGCATGCTACCCACTCAGAATAGTGCAATACTGAAATTCCATCTGATGATGAAGTTGTGACAATTTGAATTGTATTACGACTGCCTTGCGATAAATTGCACCAATTCTGCATCTTTAAATGGCTTACAGTTTGTGTAATCTATAACCTTCAAGATGTTTACAAATGAAGAATAAACGACAATGCCATCTCTCAAAACACCACAAGGCTATTGCAGATTCACAACTAAACAAGCTGGTTTGTTTTGAGGGCTCTGACAATTGTTGACAGCCTGAAAGGATGTTTACAATACAATGTCCTTGGCTTTACTCCGGGTAATATAAATGCAACTTTTGGCAAGACAACAATTTATTTTATTTTATTTTCAACAACAACACCGTCACAGACACAAGAGAGTAAGAGACAAGTACGTAAACAAAACAAGCATTTGATTTGACAAATCATTTGAGTCTTCAACAACTTTATCTTAGGACCCAATAATCAGTAACAATAGGCTACTATTCCAGTTGAAATGCATACACCCGCTATGGAAGGCATGATGTTTATCTTCAACACAGGGAGTGTGAATTTCAAATAGGGTTACCTGAATGGGTGACTCCATTTAATATTTGCACTCCGTGTGTGGGAGATTAAGGTCATGTCTTCTACTGGGGAGTATGGATTTCAACTGGCACGGCCCAATTGAGAGGTTTGTTTAACATTGGTTATACCCAATAATTTCTGCATTTGCATACAAAAACTTCCGCAAATTATGAGAAAACACATTGTACAATTTGTCTACCAAACAAACACATCACAAATATTCTTGGAAATGATAAACAACAGCAATTTTGAAACTCCATCCTCCCAAAGAAAAACACAGTATCTTACTTAATTACTTACTCGTTGATTCTGCCGTTTACCTTGGGATGGCAGAACTTCACACTTCCGGTAGATACTCACAAATCCGAAACCAATCAAAACTAGTAAATCATTGAGGAAGCTGGCAAGAGGGACAATTGCAATGAAACCTAACGTGAATCACTTGACTAGAAAATTGAATTTGATTTGTTTCTTTACCATGACTGCACACACAAGGTATATTATATTCACACCGGAAGCTTACCTCAAGATTTAATTTACCTCTGAGTTAAGATGAGGTAATCCTTTCAGTGGGCAGGTACTTGATCTCATGGCTGTTGTATTAGTGTCCAGTTTTAAATTGTAATGCTTAAGAGTCAATCGACCAGTTTTGCAAGATTTTCTAATTTGTCATCATTGCTGAACAATGTTTTATTGAAAAATATCACTAAAATTGCTTCTTATATGATGCTTAGGCCAAAAAAAAAAAATTGCAAAATGCAATTTTTATTTTGTATTTTTTTTTTAATTCCTGACTATGGTATTTTGAGAAAAAAATCTGATTTTCACCAACTTTTCCGGAAAAAAAAATGATTTGAGATGTCAGCCAGTGTTGGCAACAAATCCTGAAATGGCAAAAAATTTCCTGAAAAATGTACTTTGCCTATACATTTGTACCGGATCATCCAAGTAAAATTTCCTGAAATCAGGAAATATCTCGAAAGCTGGCAACACTGCAATGCAAAATGCACCCATACAATTTCTCTGTGGTAAATCATCTTAACCCTAACCCTACCCATGGTTTTTTTGCTATCGGAAGGGGAAGAAGAAACAAAAAAGGAGAGAAGATGAGGAGAAAAGTCACTTGGCACCCCCAGGATTCGAGCCTGGGACCCCTCGCATGCCACGCAGAAGATCCCCAGCATGTAGCCACACAGGTGATGTTGGCCCGACCAACGATTCCCTGGGTATATATGACTTGGGCTGACTGCGTCATAAAGTCATGTGGAATGCATGTACGCAGAGTGGTTTTAATAGTGAGCTTTAGTGAGACCTAGTTGGGTTAGGGTTAAGGAGGCATAAGTCTAGGAAAAACATGTATATTAACCCTAACCCTACCTGTGGTTTTTTGCTATCGGAAGGGGAAGGAGAAACAAAAAAGGAGAGAAGATGAGGAGAAAAGTCACTTGGCACCCCCGGGATTCGAGCCTGGGACCCCTCGCATGCCACGCAGAAGATCCCCAGCATGTAGCCACACAGGTGACGTTGGCCCGGCCAACGATTCCCTGGGTATATATGACTTGGGCTGATTGCGTTATCAAGTCACATGGAATGCATGCACGCAGAGGGGTTTTAATAGTGAGCTTTAGTGAGACCTAGTTGGGTTAGGGTTACGGTAAAAATCATGTGTGTTACAACCACCAGGCACAAACTCTTACCTACCTCAAAGGAAGCTTCACTGCCTATAAGCTATCTCTGAGGTTTTTACCTACCTCAAAGGAAGCTTCACTACCTCTAAGCTATCTCTGAGGTTTTTACCTACCTCAAAGGAAGCTTCACTACCTCTAAGCTATCTCTGAGGTTTTTACCTACCTCAAAGGAAGCTTCACTACCTCTAAGCTATCTCTGAGGTTTGTCTTAATACTGTCTGAACAATCCAAATGATGATACCAGGGAGACTTGGCAATTACACATGAACGCATCTGAAATCAAAGTCATGCTTGCTTTTTTGTAACAAAAGAATTACCTCTGGAGATTTATGGATTATTTATTTCATTTGATCACAATTTGAGCTAAATATTTCCTTTTATCGTATTAAAAATTAATCTTGGATTAAAGTTATACTTTGCATTAAAACCTACATTTATGAAAAGTTTGTATTTAAAATTATATATATTCATTTTTCTCAAATTGAAATAAAGGCAAATATAACACACAAAAAAACCAAAAGAATAAAAAAATGCCATATTTTCCTCTTATAAACATTCCTCTAGTCTTTTTGACAAATTTCCACTATCTTGTGTAGTAAGATTACCAAGGTGCACATACGATTGGTAATGGCACCTGTAACTGGCGAAAATGAACCAGAAGTCATTGATCCTAAGTTCATAATTCGTCACTTCAGTGATCTTTAAGCTTACCTAACAATTTTAACAGGAAGTATCGTTCTAAAAATGACGCTAACCATGAGTTTTTGGCTGTAGGAAAGGAAATAAGTAACAAAAAAGGAGAGAAGATGAACAAAGAAGTTACTTGGCACCCCCGGGATTTAACATTGGACACCTCCGGTGCCCCACAACACCATGGGGGTTTCGCTGGCCCGGCCAGCAATTTCACAAGTATATATGACTTGGGCTGATTGCATAATGGCATCACGTGCAATGCATGCATGCACAGTAGTTTTCTTTGTAAGATTTTGTAATATATTATAGAGTTAGGGTTAATAAATGCCCCCACCCCATCCCTTTTTCAAAAACTTCACTCCCGGGGCGTTTAACAGAGGAAATATGGTATGTGCTACTTTTGATGATTTTGTTTTACAAATTTAAAGCAGGGTGTCAATTTAACTACCATTTGTATGAAAACAACATTTATCGGTTTTGCATCCGATTTCATCATTTATCATCCAATATGGTCATACCTAATCTAACCAGGAAGGAAGTGAGTGTGGTTTTATGATGCATGAGCAACGCATTAATTCATGTAGTCTCTTTACAATTGAACAGTAATATACACAGCATCCGGTGCACCAGCTTGTCAAGAAAAGTTCAATCCAACGTGAAAATGATGCTGCCCGACTTGTTAATCGATACAGTGTGAAAATGCTTTTAGCGAATTGAAAGCAGATATGTATCCATATTGCGCTATCACTGTTTTTACAAAAGGTCATCTTTTGCAAAATATTGATTTTTTGACAATTTTGATATTTATTTTTAGCTAAATCAAGTGATTATTACATAACTAACGCAGCTGTTGTATAAATACTATAGTATAAATACCACATTTGAGTGTTGTAGTGTTTTTCACCCTCCCAACTTGAAACTGTTTAAAATAATAAGGAGGATAGGAGTTTTCCTGTTAAATTTGGTACGTTACAGGCCTACTCCTAATCTTTTTGAGAACTGCATGTTATTCAAAATATCAAAAATTTGGGTAAAAGTGGAAATTTGATGCGGTTTGGCGATTTGAAAAATTATGATCCATTTCTATTGGAACCCTAAACTGGCAAATGCATTCAATGCTATGTTAGATCTAGAAACACTGTCCAGGCACTGCGTACGTCTGCAGTTCTGTCCGTCTGCAATTAAACTAGAGTCCGAAGTTTTAAGTTTTACGGAAAACGGAAGAAAATCACGGAATCGGAGGTTCAACACGGAAAATGACATTTTTGTATGATGTGACAAAAATTGTTAAAAGATAAGAGAAATAAATGTTAAAAACAATCATGAGTTGTGTATGTCAATTTTTATAATAAAAACACTGTTTAATAATACCGAAATAAAGGTATATTACCAAGGCATGAACCCCTATATCCCTCCAAACCTCGTAATAGTCGGCCTATTATCGTGAGAATATTCCAATCAGAGTATATTGATCACGATATTGAACACTTTATTGTGACATTAATATCATTGTTTATACATTGTAAGCGTTATTCATGACACAGATTTACAAATTTTACAACACGGATTACAACACGGAAAACGGATTTTAGAAAACGGTAAACTTTTGGACTCTAAATTAAACAAAGATTTCACATAGTTTCACCAAGTTTCAAGCTCCCTAGGAAATACCCATTCATGAAATGGCAATGACCTAAACATTTTGTTTTTATAGATCTATTGTTTTCAATTTCAGGCAGGACTAACTCTGTTCATGACAAGCCCTGTAGGCAAAATCAGTGATCATAAACAAACAAACAAAATCAACATGGAGACATTGTGCCTCATCTGTCCATGTAAGGAAATCAAGATATTGACTGCAAACAATATCCATCACTGCAGTGGTTACCCTCCCACACATTACCTGAGCTGCTACCAAAATAACAAATCAACAGTTTTGAGAAAGAATAAAAATTCCTTTAAAAAAGGAATGGGGCGCCCAATGTGAGCTTGGACGTGACTGTGAATTCCATGGTGTGTAGATTTGGTATTATAATGATTTTCTAGGGAAGAGTAGAAGATGATCAAATGCAAGAGAAATGTGTTTTGATTGGGGAAGGTGTATGACAGGACCGTTTTGGATGAAATAAATGGGATTGAAGCTTTCGTGTCAATTTGCGATTATGTGGGGTGGGGATTTCTGTTTTTGGGACCTATTGTAGTGAGGATATTGCTTTGGATATTGAATATTGTTGAATTTCGTTATGCAGGGGTATTATGATGAATAGTGCTTGCACGTGATATGGTGAATTCCATGGTGTGTAGATTTGGTATTATAATGATTTTTCTAGGGAAGAGTAGGAAATGATCAAATGCAAGAGAAATGTGTTTGATTGGGGAAGGTGTATGACCGGACCGTTTTGGATGAAAAAAATGGGAATGAAGCCTTCGTGTCAATTTGCGATTATGTGGGGTGGGGAAAAATTCTGTTTTTGGGACCTATTATAGTGAGGATATTGCTTTGGATATTGAATATTGATGAATTTCGTTATGCAGGGGTATATGATGAATAGTATAGAAGACACAAATAAGTAAGCTCCCCTGGCAAAATATGGGGGGTTATCCCCACCGGGATCTACGCCTATGTTGACCAATAGAAAACGTTAAGTTTTTATAAATGTATAACATGATACATATACATCATCTACTTGCTAATACACTGAAAATCAAATAGAGATGAAGGATAAAGAGGAAGAGTCTTTCAAAATGACACAGTTCACGAATCAGGTGTTTAGTCATTTGTTGTAACTTTCCATTTTCATATCTAACCTACTCCGCACTAAATCTTACAATAATTCGTGATTTGAGGCATAATGATACCTACATCCTGACTCTGACATATAGGCCTATAACTCCCCAGCAAACAAACTTTCCAAGTCAATTATACCATGCAAATAATAACATTTGGCCTAGAGCTCTAATTAAGATAACATCTAATTAAGCAAACATTACTGGGTAGCATCAAGGTTTAAGAACTGTTCCCATGAAAGATAAGCATGTTGTGGATCCTAGTGTATGGTCAAAGTATATGCCGTGTTGTTTCCATACAGTTTGCCGCCCAATTGTGCCACCATATTACAACTCTGGCAATAACCGCTATATAGATTTGTTTATGGTAATTGGCAAACAAAGGCCATTGATCTTATGGTCAAATGTCATCGTCTATCGGGTTTTAAGACAAACGGTGAACAGGTTGAAGGCATACAAAGGTCATGGATTATTTGGTGTTTTTACAAATCCATTAATTTTGTCTTTTAAACAAAGAATATATGCACACCATTTTATCCTGTGCATAACAGAAAACAATAATAAAATAAAATCCAAACATATTGTGGTTTTATTTCTGAGCAAGGGCATAATTTTAGCAAAACAATTGCAGAGTAAATCTAGTAAGAGTGAAATTAGAAGCTTCTCACAAACACATGTTTATATTGTGGGGACGCCTCCGTAGAGGGCGCCCAAAAACAAAAAAAATCATAATGATAGTGCACTACACACAGGCATAACCCTACAAGCCTCAACCCTTGTGCATTTTATAGGAACTCAGTGACCACTCACTGTGGCGTAAGTACTTTTCAATTAATTAACAGCAAAAAAATTAAAAGCGGGAAAATAATAATCTTACAGTGAAATATTAAGTAAAAAAAGTAAAATGTTATGGTTCTCCTGAGGTAATTCTTTTGTTTCAAAAAACAAGCATCACCTAGTCCCCACTGGTATGGTGATTTATCTGGGTGTTGTTCAGACAGTAAAAAGACCTACATCAGAGGCGGCTTAGAAGTGAAGCTACCTCAGAGTTAGCACCCACATTATTATAGCAAACTTGACTTTTACCATGATATGATTGATTTCATAAATAATAATCGACCAAGCATCGATGGTCGATCGAAAGATCGAACTAATTTGTTGCTGGTGCCTAAGTTATTTAAATAATAAACTGTGGTGTACTTTCAATTTTGATACATCAATTGATCTTATAGGAAATGAGTCAACAAAGCCAATAATCACATTTATATTTCCATGGGTCTTGCAGTTCTTGAATAAGGCTAATATATGAAAAAGAAAGTTATGGGTATTTTTCCCTTTTCCCCTCCCAAGAAAAAGTATACACATGGGACGGTAGACTGTCCCACAGTCTGGGTTCCATCTGTGGGTAAATAATTAGAGCTAAAACCACCTTCTCCTTCACTCCAAAGATTAAAACAACACACCACTAAGCCCTAATTATAAATGACAACAAAGTTATAGTGCTCCTAGAGCACTGTGTGTCGATGAAAACTCAATTAATTTCCAGACCAACTTGTTTATTTTTTTATAATAGCTCTCCTAAACCCAGACTGTTCCGCTTTGATAGTAAACTGACTTCCAAATAATTATCAAGCTATGTAACATGACTGTGGCGTCAATTATGATAGCCCGCCTCATTGTCAATTCAAATATAACATGCATGACCCAGTTCTATTGTCATTTTGCGCGCGCATTGGTTATGATCAATAGACTATCAATGAAAAACCTATTTCAAATATCGCCTTGCTTGCTGAGATCTACATTGATTGGTCAGGCTAAGTAGCCGCTTACACAAACGCCCGCACAAACGGCAAGACAGTGAGACCACGGACGTGATATATAGAAAACTCGCCTGACCCAGGATCGGTAAAATTGAACTCCCACAAAATGCTGGGAGCTGGAAGGCAACTTGCCTACACATTGGAAGGGTCCATGTATCGGGTTTATTTAATGTTGTATAATCTACATTACCAGTCGTTCTCCATGGACCCGTGGCAGGGTCTAATGGGACGGAAATGATACCCTTTACATAAATATCAAGCATACCATTCTCTTGTGTGACAGCTTTATATGTTTTAATACTCCAGTGCAAACACTAGATCGTGCTCACTTCTGTACCACAAGTTATATTTCTGACAAAACAAGTATTCATTAATATAGCCGTACATGATTAGTCAACACCGATCAATGACAATTTACAAAAATAATACCTTTTTCCCAAAAATATCAGTGGTGGGTGTGGAAAAATCATTGACAACTTCGGATATCCACAATATTTATAGTTCTTTTCTATATTTTTGTATTAGTAGTGATCGTGCGCCCTACCATTATGCAACTTATATTCCTGACGTAACAAGTATTTATTAATATAGTCGTACATGATTAATTACACTGATCAATGACAATTTACAAAAATAATACCTTTTCCCCAAAAATATCAGTGGTGGGTGTTAAAAAATCATTGACAACTTCGGATATCCACACTATTTATAGTTCATTCCTATACTTGTATATGAGAAGTGGGAAATTAATAATCCCTTTCTTTTCAAAATACACGGAAGTTACACGAAATTACAAGTTCAAGGTTTTTTTTTGCGAGAACAAAATTAGACAGAGGATATTGGATGTTATTACGCAAATATACCCGTATCAAAAACTCAAAATAACAGTTTAATACCAAAATAGCAGCACTCACTTTTGTATGTATATTGCTGTTGTTTTTAAGTAAGGAGCCACTTGAAATGGATAATTTTAGAAAGCTATAGATAGCTCTATTTATTATACCAGAACAAAATTAGACAGTGGAAGTTGTAATGTGATAAAAATATACCAAGAGTATTATACCAAAATTTTATTTTTAGTAGATTGGCACTAAAATAAAAGTTTTGTACCAAAATAATAAATAATCACTTTAAATTTCTGTTATTTTTAGTACATTACCACTGAAATAAGTTTGATACCAAAATATATTTTCTGTTATTTTTAGTGCATTGCCACCAAAATAAAATTTTTATACCAAAATACTACAGTTATTTTTAGTACATAGTCACTAAAAAACACTAATATGGAGACAAGTTAGAGACAACTCAATATCACAACAACACACTAGTATTAACAAAATCCCATGACATAAACTGTTGTATCTGCAGAAGATAACAAACTCACATGTTAAAGTTTATGTGTAATTTCAAACAATTGCTATCTTCAGAAGATAGCAAATTTGATGTTACTAAATTTTGTATACTTACGAAATATAATTCTAAATTACAATAGCTATCTTCTGTAGACAGCAACTAACTTTCAAGACATTATTTCTACCATACCCCAGTGGCGGCACAAGGATTTTTTTCTGGGAGGGCAAGGGGGCAAAAATCTCCTATAATTGGGCAATTTTTATCCAAAATGGGCTATTTTGCCCAATATAGAGCAATTGTCACCCAATATATGACCATTTTCACCCAAAATACTACAATTTTTTTGTGATTTTTTACCCCAGCAACTGATATTCACCAAGGTAAGAAATATACCTTTTTAAATATGAAATTCTCATAAAATACTACACTTGCCACTGAACCATATCAGAGTGGATGATTGTAATTTTCAGTGATCATCAGTATTTTCCCTGTAGAATAGCTCTAGATCAGAATTCACAATTTTACTAGTTAGATCCCTACAGATTCAAATTTGTTCACCCTCTCAATTCATTATATGTCAGTTTGTCCAAGCTGCCTTTTCCATTTAAAAAACTACATAGTACTTTACCGTAACTTTGCAAAGTCACATCTAATCAATATTTGTGCTACATAATACTAGAGCATTATAAAGCTTAAGCTTCAATAACCATATCAGATATCTTCAGTGGACAGCAATTCAAACCCTACATAAAGCCAGAATTGTGCAATATGATATGCTACATTTTCAAATACTAAGTCATCTTCAGTAGATAGCAAAGATATCTCCACTGATTGGGCTATTACATTTGAAATCTATACACCCTCTATGAAAGACACAACCTTAATCTCCCACACAGGGAGTACAAATTTCAAATGGTGTTACCTGAATGGGTGATTCCATTTGAAATCTACACCCCCTGTGTAGGAGATTAAGGATGTGTCTTCCATAGGGGGTGTATGGATACCAAATGGAATAGTCCCTTTTGCCAAGTTGGACACAGGCAATGCATAAGATAAAGTTACATAATACTAAAATGGTTGGTCCATTAATGAAAACAGACAAACATCACTGGCCAATGATTTCACTATCAGTTGACAAAAGGGTGTTCATATAATACATTAAGATCCAAATCAATCTAATTCAAATCTAGATCAGGTCCACAATATAGTATAATTTTCTCATGTTTGTAACAATTCATAGTGTGAAACAATATGGTTTATTAGTTCCAGTTCCTCGACGTGCGCACAGCCGCAAAGCAGCCAACGAGGCATGAAGCAGCGAATGGACTTTGTAATGTCAGAGAGGGCTTGTCATGGTCCCGTACGCACAGAGAGGGCTTGTCATGGTCCCGTACGCACAGAGAGGGCTTGTCATGGTCCCCTACACACTGAACAAGTGCTACTCTAATATAGATTTTAAAGTTTGTCTATGCCATGTGTGGATGATACACACCTCCATAGACCGGAATCAATCTGGACTACTTGGCATCACATGCACATGATCCGCCTCAATGTCAATTACCTTTTCTTATAATTTGAAACATGATCTTTCGCTATTTGCTAAACTTTGAGTAAGAAATATTACATAAGTGTGTTGATGACGTTATGCAAACAATGCCAAGTTTGATTATAGCAGGCTCTTAAGTAACGCTCAAGACACCTGTGCTCAAATATATCGCCAGCTAGATCACTGTGAGATTGACCAATACATGTACAAGTTCGTTTACAAGCTTGACCAATGCAGGACTATACAACTTTATACTATTTATCACAGTATCTTAAAGTGGAAGCCCCACTAGAGCATTTCTTCTGGGGTGAACCAAACTTGCCTGGTTATCAAATGAATCAGTGTCAGTGGTAAGGTATCTCTGAATTTGACAGGTACTAATTAATGTTTTAATGTGTGGCTATAAAGTGTTTCTGTTTTTCAAGAGCTTAGACAATACTATCCTTACAATTCCCATCAAACACACCTGTGGTCTGGGACGTTGACAGCTAGCTGTCCATGATGAGCTTGACCGATAAAATCTCTGGCCACAAGCTTGATGGAAGCTGATTATGCTTGATTTGTACTAAGTAACCAGCTTGACCGCTAGCTGTGGATAATATGATTTGTATTCTTGGTACTTTCCTCAGACAAATCCTCCATTTAACTAATAGGATAATTCTATCAATGCCATATCATGTGTTGAATATGCTTCAAAGAAGATTGAAAGGATAAGAATAATGAAATTAATATACTTATTCATCCAAGACGATTTTGTTCACTGAAAGGATATATTTGACATATTTAATGTAAAGTCCATACCACAAAATTTATATTTTCCCTTTGAAGGTTAAGCAGCTTTAAGTGTATCAGGGGTAGCACTAGGTTTTAAAACCAGGGGTTCTCAGAACCCCTGAACCCCCTGAAAGTGTTAAAAATATGCGCTCAAATCCTAAAATGAGGGGTTCTCTAGTCAAGTATTGAATGCCCGTTTCAACTGAGACGAATAGGTATATTCGTCTCAGCGTTTCAATATATCAGTATCAGATTTTGTGATTTTGGTTATGATGTGTAAATAGTTAAGGCCTGGCAAAAACGCGATCTCCCTTTCACCCCGTGATTCTCGCTATTAACCAACTATCTGGCTTTTAAAGAAAGTTCCCACGCAGTGTACTTGCTATAAAAGTGTTGCTTTATGCCATAAAAGTTCGCGAATTCCATAAAATGCAGTTCAACTTCGCAAAGTGCAGAATTCAACAGCATTGCAAGTCACATGTCACGAGTGAAAAAGCCATGATTTACTCAATAAAAATGACATTTCATTGCAAATGAGTTCAAGTTTAGGCCAAATATCATGATATTTATTGAATTACTGGAGTATTTTGACTATAAAACATAATTCAAGGGCAAATTTTTGTCACTTTTTTCTTCTACGGCCTCGTAAATTTCACCGCGGGCATATCTCTACACACCACCCTTGAAGCATTTCTTACAGATCCCTAGAATTAGAAATTACCAACTCACGTACATGTCGTCATTCAGTACTGCAATAAAACTCATCAGTGATTCTAGACAATATCACAATCTGTGTTAAATTACGCTGGCGGTGTGTATTTTATTTTTATTTTTAAATTATGTTACAATGCTACGGCGACTTCACATCATTGAACATTTATGTTATTGCATTTTATGTTACATAATTTCTGGACAGGACGTAAATATTGGAGATCGAAGCTTTTATTTTTCTTTCACATGTTTTCATTTTTCTGCGCGCATGAAAACCCCTGAACTGGTAAGCAAAAATGAATAGATGCGCTCAAACTTAAAAATATGCGCTGTACGCGCAGAAACGCAGGTTAGCGCGACCCCTGAAGTGTATAGATTGAAAAAGGGAAAAGTTCTTGGACCTTATTTCGAGTGGCTTTTTTCTTCCCATAACAGTCACATTATGATATATTAAAACTGGTGTCATGTGTTCTCTCCAATATACAGGCTTGTCATTACATAGTGAATGTCTGCTTCACGTACGGATACTAAATGTACTAAATTTGTTTTCAGTTTTTATGCGCCAAGCAGTTATAAAATGCACAAATACCAACATTGCATAATATAATAAGCTAATATTCCTTTTGTGTTCAGGTCTATTATTTTAAAGAAGCTTAAAATCATGAAAAAAGTCAAAAGCGTGTAGTCGGATAAGTCAGAGCAACAAAACTTTGCCCTCCACATACCGTCAATATTGTTTCAAACACCAATATCTCCTTGATGAAGTAATGATGAATATACCCCACATAACAAAAAGCCTATGATAAGGATAATGAACTGAGTGCAATGCATTCGTCAAGATAATCGCACGCGCCGTGGAGTTATTGCATTTAGCTCAAGAGCCGATAGGCTCAAGAGCTAAATGCAATAACTCCATGGCAAGTGCAATTATCTTGACTATAATCCTAACTGTTATCTTTATCTATCCAACAGAGGCATATACCTTCATCATTTCAAAATAAAGGCAACCCTATGCTGCATCGCACGGATAATCAAAATCATTAATGAAGTACATATTTGTTACTCTCTTGCCAGTCACTTCACCTGGATAGCCAGTTCACTAGGTGTCTCAATCAATATCCATTAGAGGGTGTCAACGTCGATGCTGCTTCGCTTATTCCTCCTTCGCTCTATCTACCTCTGCTCAGTGTTGCTAAACCTACCATTTTGCAGCCCAATTGGGTGCTTTCAAAGATTTTTCCCACTACTTTTGATCATTTCCTGTCACGTAGAAACCAATGATCAAGAAAATAATTGGGTGACTTTTCAACTTAATCTTTGCTGCCGCGCCTTTTCCTAATGCGTAGAAACCAATGTTAAAGAGAAAAAAAAATTGGGCGACTTTTAGATAATTTCGGGCTGAAATTCGGGCTGAAAATTTCTAGCAACACCACCGTTGCTCTGCACCCGAGTAATTTGAAACGGGGAACATACGATACAAGCGCACCAGCCGCAGAGGCCACAGAGTTCAACCCCAACATAATTGTTTCTAGTCCTTACACCGTCATGTGTTTTAGCGCTAATCATATTATTGATGTAGGCCAGGTTCTTTTCGGTGAGCCAGTCGAGTGAGAGGAGATTGAGAGATAACCTCGTAAGAAAGTATTTTAACATTTAATACAAGAGTTAGGCAAGCTTTTAAAAATCCACACATCCCGTGTGGAAAATAAAATTTAACAAAAGTCTTTTTTTCAAATGGAATTGGCTACTGGGGTAATTATTTTGAAACTCATGAACTCCCCCACCCCCGTATCTTCCACAACTAAATGGAAGTTACCCACTTATCTATTCTATTTGAAACCCATACTCCCTTTGTAGAAGACTTTAACTAAATCTTCCACAGGGAGTGTGGATTACAAATGGAATAGCCCATTCAAATCTGTATAAGTGTTAATTTTTCGCGTAAAGATATTTTCGCGATTTGGAGTGTGAGACACATTTTTGCGTTTGTTATTTTCACAGATGTCCAGTTTGCCCTATACATGCAATGCATTATTACATATATTGGCGAGCTGTTAATTTCACGGATAGCACTCCATCTGCTAAATCCACAAAAATAAAACCCCAGCGAAAATTACCACAGTAAACAGGTCGAGCATACATAAGTCTGATATCGCTATTGACCTCAAGTTTACTGCATACGGAATTGATTTGGAATTACACTATTCTCACATTGACTCATCTTCTTGATCCTATTACATCCTCACAGGATTCAAGTCACCTCGCCTTGCATTAATTAGATTGTCATTAAAATTGCACTTGTTGTTGGCTTGAAAAATTCACCTGTTGTGCAAAGGCACAGCATCTGAGAAAGATGAGTTGTACAGATAATGGTTGTGCAGATTGGTATTGACATATTATTTTTGTTCAGGGTTGCCAAAAGATTTCAGCCCGAATCGCGGGTCAAATAATCGAAAAGTCACCCAATTTTTTTCTTTACCATTGGTCTCTATGGGGCAGGAAACTACCGGGAGTCACGGGAGCTAATGTTGAAAAGTCGCCCAAATTTTTTCTATGGAACAGTAAATTGTCAAAAGTCGCGGAGAAAATCTTCAAAAGTTGCCCAATTGGGCTACCAAATCGCGGGTTTGGCAACCCTGTTTTTGTTATGACCACAGATATGGTTGACTTCTTTTGTATTGTGTTGTGTTCTGCAAGGTGTGAGCTGTCATATCTCAGACACACATGTTACCAGCATAGGCACTATGAGGGGACAAATTTTGACCTTCGAGAAATTTGCTCTGGTGGAAGGGGATTGGAAAAGGGTCCATAAGGACTGATTTTACCATTTTTGTTCTGAATTTGTCAATATTTTTCAAAAACGGGCAAAAGAACCGTCTGACTTTCCCCATTTAACTCTCCATTCTCAGGAATGCTACATTTCATTTTGATAGAGTCAAACTTTTATAGCCAGAAAATTACCAATATACAAGGAAAAACAATGCAGTTTGATTTGCACTAAAAAGGGACTGGTTTCTGGATTACAGCACATACACAAGTAGTGAAAATTAACTCGGCTCATCATCAGTCATCCATCAGATATTACAATAATACTAAAATATCATCATTTAATAATTGACAATCAGTCCTGGTCCAGTCTTCTTGTCGTCGCTGTGTTTCGACCTTTCCACCAGTCCCCTTGGGGACTTATTACCCATCAAATCATATCCATTTTAGAAATGTGTCTAAATTCAGCCAATTTGCGTCACAGACTACTAAGTTATAGTTAGTTTGGCAGGAAATAAGCGAGACTCCCCTGATGCACTGATCAATACAGAGTCATCAATTCTTACCATATCTTGACGACACAACAATGCAAGTATGCTCTATGGGCTATTCCTGTTGAAATCTGTGCATCCCTCTGTAGAAGACATAACCTTAATCTTCCACACAGGGAGTGTGAATTTTAAATGGGGTTACCTGGTAGGGTGACTACATGTTAAAAGCTTGGCCCTGCATGTGTGGGAGATTAAAGTCATGTCTTCCACAGGGGGTGTATGTATTTCAACTGGGATAGCCCAATGCATACACAGAACAGGTTATTCTCCTCTTCTGATAAGTGTACACATACAGTCACAACATGAAAACCTCCTGGCAATTTCTTTAGGAACAAAGTATGACTTGGTTATTGACTTCATGGCTGTTATTTCTATAAGTTTATTCTGTAGATCTATTCACAAGTCTGCATGGATCTTGTGGTTTCCAGATATGATTTCCTTGGAGTCTATATAGAAAGAAGTGAATTGTCCAACAGCGCATGTAACATGATCTGATCCAATCTGACCAAAAAAGTGAATTTTAAAACTTGAGCTATTATTATAATCGATTCCCAGTAAGGGAACAAACCAAAATTTTGATGATATCCTATAAAAGAAAGTGTTTTTGTTCGGAGGCTGAGCCCTTCCTCTCATATAAGTGTGAAAAATTGAAAATTCTAACTTCAAAAAGATAAACTTTGACTGATATTTGCACTAGTTTTCTACAAAGCGTAATTGACTAATCAAACTTTTTGACCCCTTCCCTCAAACAAAATGACTTTCATTTATAGGACATCGATTTTTTAGTTTGTTCCCTGAGTAAGGGAATAACTCTATAAACGTTGCAAAGAAATATCAATTTGAAGAAGATAAATTTCATGAATTCAGATTATGTTTCTGGCAGTGAGGGCAATGTCGGCCAATAAATGAACACACTGTCGATCTTTTGGATTGTTCCCCAACCAAGCACACTATTACTGCTGAATCTTTACATTCTAGCACACTTGCTCTCGAAATTATGGACTCTTTTTTCATGCTAATTTTCTTATGTATTTCATTGTCGTGTGCCCCATTTTTGCCTGCATCTCAAGTTAATAATTGTTGTCTCTGACCCAAATCAAATTGCATCACACGTTTTTGCACCCAACATTTTGGTTCCTGAGAGAAATATCTATATCTGTACAGAAAATGCTGCAAAAAATAAACCGAAAAATGCTTCCAAATTATCTAAAAAATCAATTTTATTGATGAAGTTTACTGTGATACTCAAATTTAAAATCAACTTAATATTTTTATTGTTTATATCAGACACACGAAAGTAGTTTTCACTGGGAGATTTCCAAATCTTGAGAAATCGTAGGTGGTGTTTCCTCTCAGCCTAGTAATTAAACATGCTAAACAAGGGAGTTGGCTTTCGAAAATGGACTTAATTCATTGGAGACAAGTAAATTGCTGTACAAATAATATGAATTTCCTCAGTCTTACAAATCCATGCGAGTCGGGTTTCATCCCAATTCGTTTTAAGTGTCACAACATTTTGAAATGGAATATTTAATCTAAATATCTGTATTTTATTGCAGCCAACTGAATACACATGTATACTAACTACAATATTTTGTCTAAAGTTTAAGGTGAACGTTTGGATGATTTTAAGGGTAGAAGGCCTTGTGGTATGAAGGTATATACCCATATTTAGGTCATATGAAATTAATTTGTTGGTTCTTATCTCGCACACATTGATTTCTGGAGTTGGTCCATATTTGTTTTCTTTTTCAGTCTTCAAGTATAACTTTGTATGTTTTTGTTCTTGCAATTCATTATTATGATAAACAAAAAACTACATCAGGGAACATCAATCCCTTTAAAGATGATTTTGTAGTATTTTACCCCTCAGAACCTTAAAATACAAAGCAACGCATCATATTCCACGAAGGGGTTAAAAAGGATTACAAATGCCAGCAATGCCAATTATGCACTGCAAAAACCAAAAACCAAAAACTCCAGAACTCATCAATTTATGAAAATCCTGCGGACAAAACCCGGAACATTTTATGTGGCCTAATAATTAATTTATGAAAATTTCTTAATGAAATTCTGTGGTGCCGTCTAGTTGTCTCTGTAACATGCCAAAGCCATCCAACGCTATTTGGTATAGGCCTATATTTCAATGATGGTTTTGATATTTGCATTTTATAAGAGTGAAGAGAACAGTTACACGACTACATGTATCAGAACAGTACATTTCATCATTTTCACACACAACCATATTCACAGTACAATATTAATGCTAGTTTTACCTGTTTTTGTACTTCTATTACTAACAATATAGCATGTCCCAAGTTGCTCCCAGAAGCAGATCAGTCTACAAAAACTGTCAAAAAGCTAAATTTGGTCGCAGGCATTTGTTGAAATATATCAATATGAACGAGGGAGCTTTTCTAGTCACGCTTTTTGCCACATGCCCGGGGGTGTTTTTGTCATACTGTATGACTCCCTCAAGTCCCACATATCCTGTTCAATCACTTTTTAATGTTTGCATCCAACTCCCTTAAGAATCATGTGCCTGATTGTCACGTGACCCTATGAACACCTATCCAATCGTCATGGCAACCAAGAAACGCAGAAAGCTGTAGTCACAAAAACTGGGACAGTGTTGGCAACTGTAAAATGCGAGCAATAATGGCTGAGAAACAAATATTTTTTTCTAAGGTGAGGCAAACAATATTTCATGGATGTCAGAACTAAATCGGATCTCAAATCCTAAGTAGCAAATAGCCCTGAGTTTTCAGAACATGCTAAGATACCCAAGTCAGAAATAGATCTGGATGTCACGCCATAGTTGTGTGTTCAGAGGCACCACTCCATAGTCATGATTTTGGCATTTTTGTTTTATGATCCAGCGAAGGCTCTGCATAATTTACACTATTTTACAAAGTCCTTTTTAACTGGCGGAGAGGCCGACCAAATGCGTAAAATGAACTAGGGCACAACTGCATCACATGATGCTATGCAGCTTGTTCGGCAAATGAGGTGCCAATGCGATGATGAGGTCAGAAACCGACTTCATGTTTACGCCATTCACAGCGACATTTGGGGTAGTGTGAAAAGCCGAAAGGTCTCTGCAAGTAGGTTAGACCTGTGTAAATTTATCTAAATAAAACCAATAATGGACTTTTTTAAATAAATTTTGATCAAGTTTGACCCCATAAAATCAAAAATAAATAGCATTTCTCTTTAATTTAGAAATTACTCAATAATAGGGGTAGTCCCATAAGGTAATGAATAAAAACCCCTGTTCTACGGTCGGGCAGATCTTTCAAACTTGTAGGGTATATTGCGTATTTAAACTACAACACGAACGTACGACCTTAGATACAATAAATAAAATACTAACCAATCACAAGTGAGTTGGCATGCTCGGATTTACTTCCGCGTCACACACACGCGAGCGTTAATCACACAGTGTACGCGGATGATCATCACGGTGTTGTGCAGCTGTGTTGAAATTGAAATTACCAGTATAGGTGACAATTGTCAGGTATATTAACCTTAAATTAAAAGAGGACTTTTTTGCGCTACATTTCTGTTCACGCTTTTTGCATTCAATGTACGGAAGCCTAAAATCACAAATCTGAAAGCAACCGAAACCTTTAACAGTTAGCAAAGCACACACAAATCAATCCCGCTAAAATTTCTACTTTTCTGTACTTCTATTTCTTCTTCATTAGCCCTATTTTTGGGTGTGTTTTTTTCAACTTCAGATAAAATATTACACAATAGTTACGTAAACAGTTATGGCCTAAAGCGTTGATTATAACCACTATTTTTCCCGTTATCAGATAACCATGTATTAACCTTCACACTGTGACAGAAACATTACGAGAACCCTTTGTATATCACATCCAGTTGTTGAGTGCCATCTTTCAGCGAAAACATAGACATAACACCTTGTCACGGAAACCGAGACTTGTACCACACACACGTAAAACGATGCTGATGTGACAACAGCTCATGGGCAATTCCTACATGCCATTCACATTCATAGAAGTCTAGGTACATCATTGTATGTATCTGTATGTAGATCTGAATTGAACAAGTCTGAAGTTAACCGTATTGAAGTGTATTGCGCTGTTCCAATTGAAATCCTTACACCCCCTATGGATGACATGACCTTAATCTTCCACACAGGGAGTGTGATTTTGAAGTCTTCCTCCCCTGTGTGGGAGATTAAAGTCATGCCTTCCATAGGGGTGTGTGGATTTCAACTGGAATAGTCCATTTCTTTAAATATTTAAGATTTTGTCTGGGATAAGTATAGTATGGTGAAGTAGACTCTAAAACATGTAGATGTTACATAACTTATGTGCAGACGTCAAACTAGTCAAACTACATAAACTTTTTTTGGAAGGGGGAAATTGGAGAACTTTTGCCACAAAATAATTTGCTATCTTCAGTAGATAGTACAATGTAATCATAGATTTATTGGGTCATTTCAACCTTTTATGATAAAAAAAAAAGTAGAAAGTTGCTATCTTCAGTAGATAGCAATGGCAGATTTATTAAATTAGTTCACTGTAGCTTTTATTACAACAAACTGCCACAAAATAATTTGCTATCTTCAGTAGATAGCAATCACAGATTTTTTAATAGTAGAGCAATGGCAGATTTATTGAGTTCATTGACAATTTTATTATAACAAAATTCTGTTATCTTCAGTAGATAGCAATGGCAGATTTATTAATTGGGTTAATTCAACTTTTTTGACAACAAACTGCATAGGAAGTTGGTAGAGAGCAGTGGCAGATTTGTTAATTGAGTTCATTGACACTTTTATTATAATAGACACTTTTAATCACAAATTGCCTACACATCTGCTATCTTCAGTAGATAGCAATTGCAGATTAATTTATTGGGTTCATTACAACAAATTGCCATGAAATAATTTGCTATCTTCAGTAGATAGAAATCATATATTTACTGAGTCATTTCAATCTTTTATGATAACAAATTGTGTAGAAAGTTGCTATCTTTAGTAGATAGCAATGGCACATTTATTAAATTAGTTCATTGTAGTTTTTATTCCAAACAAACTGCCACAAAATAATTAGCTATCTTCATTAGATAGCAATCACAGATTTATTAATAGTAGAGAGCAATGGCAGATTTATTGAGTTCATTGACACTTTTTATATAAAAAAAATTATAATATCTTCAGTAGATAACAATGGCAGATTTATTAATAGTAGAGAGCAATGGTATTTTTATTGAGTTCATTGACACTTTTATTATAACAAATTTCTGCTATCTTCAGTAGATAGTAATGGCAGATTTATTAGTTGGGTTAATACAACCTTTTATGGTAAAAAAAATACATAGAAAGTTGTTATCTTCGGTAGAGAGCAATGGCGGATTTGTTAATTGACACTTTTATTATCACAAATTACCTACACATCTGCTATCTTCAGTAGATAGCAATGGCAGATTTATTAATTGAGTTCATTGTAGCTTTTATTACAACAAATTGCCACAAAATAATTTGCTATCTTCAGTAGATAGCAATCATAGATTTACTGAGTTAATTGAACCCTTTATGATAAATTATGTAGAAAGTTGCTATCTTCTGTAGATAGCAATGGCAGATTTATTGAGTTCATTGACACTTTTATTATAACAAATTACCTACACATCTGCTATCTTCATTAGATAGCAATGCAGATTTATAAAATGAGTTCATTGTAGCTTTTATTACATTAAATTGCCATGAAATAACTTGCTATCTTCAGTAGATAGCAATCACAGATATATTAATTGAGTTATTTTAACATTTTATGATTAAAAAAAGGGTGTAGAATGTTGCTATCTTCAGTAGAAAGCAATGGCAGATTTATTAATTGAGTTCATTGTAGCTTTTATTACAACAAATTGCCATGAAATAATTTGCTATCTTCAGTAGATAGCAATCATAGATTTATTCATTGAGTTATTTTATGGTAACAAATTGCGCAGAAAGATAGCAATGGCAGATTTATTAAAAATTTTAGTTCATTGACTCTTTTATTGTAACAAATTGCCAAGTAATTTGCCACCTTCAGCAGAAAACAATGGCAAATTTATTAAAGTTATTATTATAACAAATAACCAAGTAATTTGCTATCTTCAGTAGAAAGCAATTAATTGAGTTCATTGACACTAATTATAACAAATCACCCAAATATTTGCTATCTTCAGTAGATAGCAATGGCAGCTTAAATGATTTCAATGACGCTGTTATTATAACAAATTGCCAAAAACATTGCTATCTTCAGTAGACAGCAATAATTAGCAATCATCTTATGGAACACACATTAAAACCTTACCGGTGATCTATATGACTTACAATATGATGCTATAAGATTTGTCATGTTTTGAAATATACTGCGCCAATAAAGTATCCTTACAGTTGGAAAAATAATCACAATTCCCAAACTGAACAATATTGGGGTAAATTTGTTTTTTTGATAGATGCACTATCTAATCCTGCACATTATGACACCACATTGAATCCAATGTGACCTCAAGAAGTAAAGTTACAAGCAATTGAATAGACGAAGGTCCAGTTTTAAAAGTGACAAACTAGCCTATACAAGGCGCAAAAAGATTCCAACAAGCGAAACAAAGAGACAACACAGTTTTTTCAATGAAGCGTTATTTAAAGCAGTTTTTATTTCAGTTTTTACTTCTCTGTACTTTTCATAACTTTCATTTTATTTGTCAGTTCGTTCGTTTCAGTTTTCTTTTGTTCCTTTTGTTTAAATTTAAGCCAAACACATAAATTAGCCATTCACCACTCTCAAACCAGATGTCTAGTCTGTGGAGTTTTGAATAGGCCAGTTTGTCATTTTCAAAACTGGACCTTCGTCTAATCAAATGCTTGTAACTTTGCTTCTTGAAGTCACATTGGATTCAATGTGGTGTCATAATGTGCAGGATTAGCTAGTGCATCTATTAAGAAAACAAATTTACCCCAATATTGTTTAGTTTGGGATTTGTGATTATTTTTCCAACTGTAAGGATACTTCATTGGTGCAGTATACATTGCATCCACATACTCCACACTTCAAATAAATATTTGAGCTATCAAGGTTATTGAAAAATATGCTATTAGAAATTAAACCATTTGGTTTCATGAACTATTAGACTGACAACATTAGAAACATTTTTGTGACCAAATTTAATCAAAAGACACATTTTAAAACTCCTAAATAACAGTTCTTTATAGAGACAATGTAGAATCAAAAATTTAAATTTGAGTCTATGAGCTGTTATTTAACGCAATGCTAGGAAATAAATTGGCAATTTTCTTGGGGAACAAAATCGAAATGGAAAACACAAAACAAACAGAAATTAGAATGTCAATGACTTCCTTCCCTTCCATTGACATTTGCACAGTGAGCAACTTCAAATCAGCATGAACATAATGGCTCTTGTAAATAAACGCACATTTTTATTTGTCTTCACAAAATGTTCATCTTCAATTTCATCTTCTCAATCAAGACTTGATTATAATCTTTAGGTGGTAAAAATTTGGAAAACCCTGCAATTTTAGTATGTTTTTGATATGCCAGGCAATTCAATGTCAAGAGTGAAGACTAAAGTGGCAAGTTTTCTGTGTCACAGAAAAACGGACAAATCCACAGAATTTAAGAAAAAAACGGAAAACATAGAAATTCGCGGAAAACATGTTTTTCCTTGAGAAAAATCAAAATGAAGAAAAAATAATGAGAATGTGAGGTAAAAATAATGAAAATGAAGTCTGTTTTCAAAGATATCAACCTTAAAACAACTAAAAATATAATGCAAGTAACTTCTTTTACCCCGATTTTTAGCGGTGCGCATCTTCTGTAGGCCTACCTAGCACAAGGGCATTCCATCCTTTCTAATGAAAACCACCCATGGAAAATCGCGGAATTCGGTGCTTTAAATCACGGAAAATTTGCCACTTTAGTGAAGACTAATGTATAAAGTAATCTCAGAACACACACATTCTAACTAAATTGGCAAACACGCTTCCTCTTGTCTCCGATAACCAATGTGCATGATACGCAATGCTGAATCACATAAGAGTAAATTTAAAAAGCAATATGTTAACCTATATACTCAAGTTATCAATAGCATAGACAGCAAAATGTGCTGATTTTATGCATTACATTTCAAGAAAACATGACAATTTAGGGTTTTCATGTCGGATTTTTATCTTATTGTGTTGTATTATTGTTGGTTTATTTTACATTTGTTTTGCTAAATCATTCAACTAACATTGTGCAATGGGAGTTTGCCCTAATATTGATCTATCTTCAGTAGATAGCACAGATTAAAGTTTTGCCTTGAACTTAATCATATGTGAATTACTGTTTAATTTCCCACAGTAAACGTTTCTTGAACTGCTTTCAGCATTTTCACTTTTGCATTTTTGATTGTTTAGTGCATTTTTATCATATTGTTTGAAGGAAATATTTCTGGTAAAGAAGTAGCAGAAGTAGTAATGTTATCATAATCTACAATGCAAAATAAATGCCCCAATGAGTGAGATGTTGTGAAGGAATTTTGAGATATGGTGAAACAAGCAAGTTGCATCTTTCATTTTTGTTTTCTTTTGTTTTAATGAACACTGTAAAGTTATGTTCATATAATGTGGGAATAAAGTATAGATTACAATTCAAAATCACATTTTCATTTATTTTTGCCAAATTTGACACTACTTTTAACAATAAAACCAGAAATGTAATTTTGTAGCATTTGGGAAAAAGTACCTCGAGGTCACCTCAAGATTTGGAATATTAATGTCAACATCCCATTAAAATGTTACAGCATTGAAAAGTTTAAATTAACAGCAACAAAAAAGGAGAAAAGTGCTCTAAAGTGATTCAGGGCAATAGCAGCTTACAGAAAAAAAATCCCAGCAAATCTAGCTGAAATTGTATCCTCTGCATTGACCACCTTACCCGGGAATCTTGTCTTAACTGCAAAATAATCAAATTCTCAGCTACAATATAAAGGAAAGTATAGCATCCGTCTGTAAGCCCTGGAGAGTCTCACATTTCTTGCAGAGAGACTTTGGCTAAGTCTTCAACGCTACAAGATATTAAGGTAAAATGGTGTGACAAACCTATTCTTCTTCTTAAAGAACTTTGTTGTTTTTACACAGTTTATGCATCAATAATCCTATGAACAGAAACTGGTATAATGCAAATTGAGCATCTACTGTTTTCCTTAACCCCACAAGAACTACCTGCCGATTGGCCAAAAAGAAGTTTTCATTATCAATTGGACCAATCGGCAACATTGTTAGAATTATTTCACCACACAAAAAATAATGGGGTGAATCACTTGCAAAGCTCCATTCTGATTGGTGATTAAAGTGAAGATATCATGTAATTGACCAATCAGAGGCAATGTTAGATCGGCAGGTAGCGCTCAGGCAGTTAACTCTCAAGAAACATTTGTACAGGCAAACCCCTTTTATCTACCCATGATGGGGCCAAGCATTGGATATATTAGTGAAAAATCTGGATAAGTGAAATATATGAATTTTGTGTTGAATGTTCCAAGTGCTAAAATTGAGATATATTATTACTCCATTATCATGATTATGTAATAACATTGAGAGATGGCATTTGAGCATTGTATGCAACATATATTTTCTTCTTAATGTTTCAGATCATGAAATTCAGTTGTCAAAGCATTAACAAACATGTTCTGCTATGAAAGATCATACCGACGGATAACAGAGAGATCTGTATAAAGAATATCTGGGTAAAGTATTCACTAATCACCCTACTTCTCTTCGCATTTCTTCTCCGCATAGCCTTAAACCACTTTAATTGCATTATTGATGGACTAATAACCAATCAGTCATCAGTACTGATGTAACTGATGATTATCTAACCAATCAGATGGCAGTGTCAGATAAGGGTCCATCATCTCTTCAAAAGAGTGATAATTGACCGATGATGAGATGCTGATGAAGTGATCGTTATTATCAACACAATCAACGTTTTAATTAAGGGATATCTACTCTTAGTGCAATTTGCAAAGCACTAAAGCAGGTCCCCAGAGCAGGTCTTTGATTCTCAAGTTGCAATTGCTTGTTGAAGGAGCCCTGGCTCATGGGACTAAAATAAGATGCATTTGCAAATATAGGGATCCATGTTTTACAAGAGTTACAAAATATATCATTTTACTGCTCAATTGTATAATCTTGGCTGTAAACTGTACTCACTCTTGCTTTTGTTTTCATTACTACACCCCCTATCTCTCTCTATTCCTCAATACCGCTAACAATATCCCTCTTACCCTATTTCAACAATTTCACAGGACAATCACCCCTTCCCTTGATGCACCATTACATAAAACAAATAGAAAACCCACTCACAAAAGTTTTGTTTTCACTTTGCAAATGACTAACTTTTAAAAGCAGACTGCACTTAGCTACCATTCCTATTCAGGTAAGTTAATTGGCAATTCCACTTGAAATCCACACTACCCCTGTGGAATATTTTGGAAATATCTTCAACAGGGGGAGTATGAAATTCAAATGGAATGAACACATTTGAAACTCACAACCTCTCTGTAGAAGATACAGGTTGAATATTTCTCAGAGGGTGTATGAAATTCAAATGGAACTACCTGATGTGTTCATTCCATTTGAAATTCATACTCCCTCTGTAGAAAGTATTACCAAAATATTCCACAGGGGTATGTGGATTTTAAATGGAATTGCCCATTTTACAGGACAATCACCCCGTCCCATGAAGCACCAGTACATGAAACAAATAGAAAACCTACTTACGATATCATCACAAAAGTTTTGTTTTCACTCTGCAAGTGACTAACTAACTTTCAAAAGCAGACTGCACTTACTTAGCTACCATTCCTACTCCAAGTAAGGTAATACAGTTTAATCCACTTTTCTCTGAGTACTTGATGTAAAGATAGAAACTTGTTGCAAAATATAGAAACCAATCAAGCTTATTTATAGTTGGATGAGTTTTAAAAATAACTTGACTGATTGCAAGTTGATTTCTTATTGAGATATCAATTTGTATTAAAGCAGTGACATTTAAACAATTAGACCTATACCTTGTTACTTAATCGTGGATATAAATCTAATATACGGCAAAAGTGGTAATTTTCGCACGTGTAATTGTTTGCTCTTTGAGATTTTAACTACTCCACTTGCTCTTAAACTAACAGTCTAAGATTTCGTACATACACCTATAAATAAAAATACATATTCACACATTTTTATTTTCATGATAGCTGAACTGATCATGAAAACACGAAAATTAATGTACCGCAAAAATGTCCACTTTTACAGTAGCACCGACTCAATGCCACACTCGTCGCCGCTTGGTGTTGCGGTCAGTGAACTGAGCTAGAATTGTGCGAACTGAGCTTCGCCCTTTAGATAGAGGGCGTCTTGGGCAGTGAACTGAGCTAGTTCAAATCTAATAACATTGGACAATTTTAAGCTTATGTCATATTGAGTAAGTTTAATTTAAATGAAAGCTGGTATAATCACTTGGTGATATTAATTCAAAAATTCATAATTAAAACTATTAATATGATGGATTATTCTTTAATTGAAGAGCTTTGCTGCAAAACCCCTTACATCCACTTGAGCAATTTTGAGAAAACATCAAAAAATCATCAAAAAAAGTACTGATATATGGGGGTTTGCAAAAAAAAGGAGTTTTTAGCAGGATGCTTAGGTAGGATGAGCATCCTGCCAAAAATTGCTTTTGTTGAAAACCCCTTATATCAGTGATTTATTTGATGATTTTTTGATATGTTCTCAAAATTGCTCAAGTGGATGTAAGTTTTGCAACAAAGCTCTTCAATTATAAGCCCAAGCAATTTTGTACAAAATTGTTCATTTCCCAATAGTTGTATTATATGTAACACTTATTTTTACCCATGCATACTGTTTATAATGAACATTTATTTAGAAAAACGTCCATATCGATTCCTAATCCTAATAGATTACAATGTAAATTTCAAGAAAGGTCAAAACAGGTAACTTTTTATTATGCGATGTTACAGGAAATAATACCTTTACCAGTGTGAAAATTGTTATGGCATATAATCTTGTCTTTGCTGACATAGTAGTCAACATGAACAAGATCTACAACTCTTAGAAATACCTTCTGCATACTTCAAACACGGACATTTTTTGTCTGTAATGTTTTTGTACATTGCTGATTTTTAACTATTTTGCTTCTTTTTAAATTTGTGATATTGCAAAGAACATTATTTGTAGCTGTGAATATTCATGTTCCACGACAATTTACCGCTTTAATAACCTGTTGCATTTGAGATAAACTGTTGAAGTGACTATACTTTGTCTCTCATCTAACATAAAATTGTGTTAACAGGTTAAAACATGCATGCATAATCACTGCAGAGGTTGATAATAATCACTCACAGAAGCCTATGATTGTGACACTCTTCAAACAAGTGTCTTTAGCTTTTTGAAGTAAAAGATATGAAGCTCTAGGTTTGGTGTCTAGTTGTAATCATTGCATGATATCTTGTTGCATTTTCATAGTGCTCTCACACACTCAAAGCATCCATAAATATTAATTCCTGTTTTGACATCATCTCATAATCTATTTAATCATGGTTGCCAAACCCGCAATTTGGTAGCCCAATTGGGTGACTTTTGAAGATTTTCCCAGCGACTTACAACAAGTTCCTGTCCCATTGAAACCAATGGTTAAGAAATAAATTGGGCAACTTTTCAAAATTGGCTCCAACGACTTCCGATAGTTTCCTGCCCGATATAAACCAATGATAGAGAGAAAAATTGGGTGACTTTTCGATTATTTGACCCACCGATTCGGGCTAAATTTTTAGGCAACCCTGCATTTAATACCAGATGGAAGTACAATATAATAAACACGCTCATCTGTCACGGCACAGTTCCATGACTCCAATACCTTTGTACAGTCATTGTATGACCTTTGAGAGCATTGGGTACTAAAAAATGATCAATGGCACTTTGTAGACTAGTTTCTTTGGAAATAAGACCATTTGGACTCATAGTGAGTCCCTGTTTTATACATATTATTGGAAACTATATAGTTCTGTTTGGTATAATTTTAGGGCTAAGATTTGTTTGGAAGGTACAAACGGGGAAAATGTAGTGAATAATTTCAAAATCAAAACAACATGTAACAAACTTTAGCAGATAAATTTATGACCATGGTTTAAAATGTAACCCTCCCCACAACTTCACCTACCCTAAAGAGTGGGGGTGGGGTGGGCAACACATACACCACCTGCAACTACACAACCTGATATGAACATTGTCAATGACAATGAAAAGGCCACCAAACCAAATGCATAAGAATGCTATGGGGGCACCAAGGACAAAATTGATACATGTAAGGCCAACAGTCCCGCGAAATTCTGAAGCACATGAACACGAATGTGGTTACGCATTATTCTGATACATTCATATTTTTCTTTAAACCCTCTAGTAACAACATGGAAAGTATTACTAGACACGGGCAAGACAGGCAGGCGTATGTTGTGACCTTGTTGCGTACGTATGTCGCTGCATGCGTTTATCCGAGTTTCATGTTGCCTGACTGTCTCTTAGCTCGTCTGCTGCGAGTCATAACATCAACAATATTCTGGCAGGTTACTAACAATCAAGATTTACACTGTACAACATGATAGTTTTGATCAACCTCAAGTTCCTCGTTTGACATGTCTCTTTTTCTGAAATACATAGCCGCAGAGGGTTATAAGCATGTGCCGTCTGAATCTTGAATGTTGAGAACAATAATAGTAACAACATAGTTATGTCAATAGTCGGGAGTGTTCACCCTTCAACATGGTTTTCCAGTGCCAGTTACAACAGGGTGAAGTTTAAAGCTCAGGTTTTTCTTGACGAACTACACCAAGATCTTACAGAAATGTTATTTCTCTTTCCTGCATTTAAATACTTTTCACAGAAACTTCATTCACTAAGATGTCAAACATGGTCATCTACTGGGCTTTTCCAGTTGAAATCCATACACCCCCTATGGAAGACATGACCTTAATCTTCAACACAGGGAGTGTGAATTTCAAATGGGATTATATCAAATGGGGTTACCTGAATGTTGACTCCATTTGAAATCTACATCCCCTGTGTGGGACATAAAGATCATCTCTTCCACAGGGCGTGTGTGGATTTCAACTGGAATAGCCCATTTGACACAGTTCTTTAACCCTATATATTTGCCAGTGTATGTGTTGGGTACAAAAACTCATTCTCAACAACATGAGGTCAAATTGTATACTATCAATGTTGAATGGAGGTTAACAAACTATGCCAGTGGAGATGATGCTATTTTTGCACTATGCTGCAGAAAACCAGACCACCTTGCACAACACCCTGTATTTATCCCACCCTATCCAATTCTTCATACAAGCATCCTAGAATGTAAACAACAGTCAATTACCCTTTTCGTAAATCCACTGCCTGATACAGTTCATGGTTGCGCATCCATCCACACGCCGTTATTGCCAAACTTTGATGCCAAATCTAACACAGCCAAATGATAGCGCAATCACGCACAGAGGAATTGCTAATTTCATTTTCAAGCCCTTGTCAAATAATGACTTGAACACTGTAGGTTGTAAGTGAATAATAGTAATGAAGCATTAACGACCTTCTTCCATCCAGCGACGGAAATAATACCTAGTACACATGAGATGTCCGATGACAACGAGATGTTGATTTAATGAAAACTGGGGTTTCATCAAACCTGCGTATTTTATCTCGACTGTCCTTCATCCTCGTGCTGATCGATTGAGCGATTTCCCACGGTTTGGATTTCTCGGTTTATCTCTATTTAGCTGACCTGATGACCTTAAACAAAAAATTAGCCATGATATGGGCACGCAGGTCTGACTATCCTAGTATTCTGCACTAATGAAGCGATTGAAATGCACTGGGTGAAAATATTTATTTATACATTCTATCTATCTATATGCATCCAACGAACCTTGAATATAGTAAATATCCAAATGTGCAAAACTTGCAGATTTTTTCTGACATGTTTGATGCAATTTTAAGGCTAAGGTTTGTTTGGAAGGTACAAATGGTGTGGCAGATGATTTCAAAATCAAAACAATTTTTCTTCCACTGACGATGGCCAAGAATGGATATTAACAATGTCAAGCCTAACAGTGCCAATTGAATGCAGTACAGAATGGAATGCAGTACAAAAAGATCTACATAGAGCACAGGGAATATAAAGATCCCTTTTTTATTCCCACTTCACAAGTGTGACTGATGGAAAAAATGTACACAGGAAGAAGAATATTGGTCTTATCAACGTAATGTTCAATACCATCTCCTCCATCACTCAAAGGTTTTTAAAATACTAATAGAGTTAAGATTCTCCTGTACACAGCAATTAAACAAATTCAAAATATGCACACACAAAAACCCACACGATAACATAGATATCTCCAGCAAAGCAACAACTGCAATTCAATACTAATCAACTTAAATAATACAGCATATACTCAGTGCACTGCTAATAATAAAGACTTGCCAGATTTCAACCATAATTCTCCAGCGACTTTCATCGACTCCGCGATAAAAATCACCACAATCTCGTTGACTCTAACAAATCAAATAAAAGTGTGTCGCAGAAAGATGATATGATCACAAGTAATTCTTATAAAACACTTCTGATTTGTAGTCTCAATGTGTTATGCCTACAATCTACTAACCTAATTCAACGTAATTCCCTATTATTAGGAAATACAATCACCCATGTTATATGTATCAATTTGGCAACAGATATTTATATAAATTGCTCCAAATCTATATTTGTTTTAGTTTAAGGTTGAGTAAAAAAAATATTTTCTCTCAAAACATTTTCCTTTTGATGAGATGGAACTCTGAATTAGGTTAATTAATGTAACATTCAGTGTTCAGGATGTTTTTTGCAACCATTTATGACTCTTTTTTTGGATCTCATCATAATCAAAGAGAGCATCTCTATCCGTTATAATCAACTTCAAATTTGTTTCAATTTTTTCTACAAGCATTTCCTTCATTAATTCAAAAACCTA
This sequence comes from Amphiura filiformis, assembly GCF_039555335.1. NCBI lineage: Eukaryota > Metazoa > Echinodermata > Ophiuroidea > Amphilepidida > Amphiuridae > Amphiura > Amphiura filiformis. The sequence goes on along the minus strand of NC_092639.1, from coordinate 44,744,627 downwards.
ATGAAATGATACAGTATTAAACCTAATTAGTGCCACTCACCTAAGCAGCATGCTCATGATAAAAATTGGCAGATTTGAGGGGAATATACCTTTGAGGCCAAGCTTTCTGCAGACATGAGAATGGCTTTTTGAAAACTGCCTGAAAAAGTGTGTGAAAACGGGCTGAAAAACAAAATAAAAATACGTAAAATTGGACAAAAGCCTGGAAATTCTCATACCTGTTTCTGTGATTATACGTGTGTTTGCATGATGATGTAATCGCATCATGTGGGATACTTGCTCTTGAGTCTTGCAGAAGCATTGTGAATTTAGCTTTTTTGATGTTTGGTTCAGTTAACAAGCATTAACCATAAAATGCGCTGCATGCTAGCCATATATAATTTGGTTCACCTCAAGTTTGGTAGTGACGTCAGTGCTATTTCGCGGTTGCGTCGTAAGCGTGCCAACAAACTGCCTCTGTAATCGTGCGTGTACACTCTGCGCGTTTAACTTTCCACGTGCGATTCGATACTGCGGTGAGCAAAATACGCACATACGTCATTACCAAACTTGAGGTGAACCAAATTATAGGCTTCAACATAAAAAAGTCCAAAGTTTGGTCAAAAATCCAAATCTATCGTAAGAACCCTTGACCCAATATTATTCTTGTTTGTTTCTCATGCAGATGTTGATTCCTAATATGGTCATGTAAATGTACAATTTCAAATATTTGAACTATTAAAGAAAATTTGAAAGTAGTCTGAGTTGTCATCTGCAGTCGACACCTGCGTGGAGAGAGCTTAACTCAAACGGAACATACAAATTTTTCATTATAGTCTATTTGGGTTTGTTCTACTTGCTTTTTACTTTTCTTCTCCTTGCTTGTTTAGATAGCAAATTTCTAATCCTCTCAATGACTCCCACATGAAACTAAATTACTGATCATAGATCAGTTCTCCAAGCATTGGCTGGTGCACAAATAATATTTATTCAACTCAAATGTTCTCTGCTTCAATTTCTATGCATTTCCCTAAAGCCACTGAAAACTAGAATTCTAGTTCGTGCTAAAACACTTCTTAACTTCCTCCATATCAACTAATGAGACAATTTGTCTACGAAGCCCTGTGGTAATTTCAAAAATTACTTCTAATGTTCCCAAATTTGCTGTGTTACCATGTCACGATCAAAAATGGAATTGCTAAGATGCGAATACTTCATAAATTGCAATTTTACATCCTTTTAAATGGATGCAATTACCGGTATATTTCATTTCGTGGCTCATAACTCAACATTAAACTTGTGAAACTACATCTTTCCAACCTACTTCAAGCTTTCTTGGATCTATCCACGCGTATTTGAAGAGATTTATTACAAAAGTAATAAACACCGTGTCGTGCCTCATGTTTTTCATCCATATTGTTAATGTTATCGATAGTGTTGTTTATTATTATTTTAGGGTACATTATGTGCATTTCATTTTTTGAATTGACCCAAGCGTTAAATACCATCTTTACTCACTGTCATCGATATCAACTTTGTTCTATATACATCAGAATATATGCATATATCGTCACCCTACTACAATAATTGCCTAAGTCATTTTTTGTAATTTTGAGAACAAAATATAAAATGTGGTTCAAGAATGCATCAGTTATATAATCACCTTTCTTATTTTGGATTATTCCCTTTAATTTGTATCAGTATCATTTGTTCTTGTGCAAAGATTGGTGAATAAATATGTGTAAATGCATGCTTGAACCATATTTTTTACTTTGTTCTCAAAGTTACAAAAAATGACTTAGGCAATTATCGTAGTAGGGTGATGAAATGTGGTAATTTTTTCAGAGGTCTCACATCATTCATGGCCAGAGAAGACATCTTACCCTTCCCAGAATCCTTTGCAACATAATGCATCACCTCACTACATCAAATGACACTCCTATTACTTTATACAGGTTACCTTTGTTTCATGATGAGACTGGCTAAAACATGGGTCCATAGTCAAGAAATAAACATATTTTGCAAGATCTGGATGTGCTCTGTTCATTGAGGTACCTTTTGTCACTATTGACCCATGTTGCACAAGATAATAAATCAGTACAGAAAATTGAAATGACATAAATGCATTGTGGGAGTGTAAGATATATTTTCTCTGATTCATACCTCAACATACGCCATTAAGACACTTCAAAAGTCTTTACTCAATGTAATTGAAATAAAAAATACTTAACATCTTCAGAATAACTTAGAACAGTTTCTCCCTCCTTGATGCCCATTAAGCTCACAGAGTAAGCTTGTTAAGTGGTTGCATCAACAGGCCTAATAGAGGGTTGCAACACCACTAACAGGCCATTATGGAAATAATATGAAACAAAATTAACCACTGCAATTATTTTTGAAGAAGATCTATTTTTCAAAATGACATTACTGTGATCTCCATCTTGAGTTATATGGTAGTTCTGTGACAGATAATTATAAGAATTTCAAGTACTGAAAGATAGTTCTTCACAAGAAAAATAAGCTTTAGCAAAATGCTATGGTAGTATTGAGTATACATGTGCATTATTGCATTATTTTTATGCCCCCTCCCTATCCCTGCAACATAGGATAGCTCACGTGCCACGGTTTCATAGGTTTGTGGTCATTGTGCATGTAGATTGATACACCAAGTACGCTTGAGTTCATTTTTTTCTGCATGGCTGTTTCTATTATTAACTTACGCCCCTCTGGAATCAAGCTATGAAAAATCCATTATATAACCTTAATAAAAGTTATTTGGTGTGACCCAAGTATTTATATTTTCAGTGGTGTATCAGGTGTCTGAGCAGAAGAGGCAAAGATACAAAAGTTCCTAGTGGGCATCAATCATTTTGGCCCTGTGTTACTGCGACAATTTCAATATCATAATATTTTAGCCAAAAATTAAGGCGAAATTGTGTGTTTACCAGGCCATTTTCAATTTCACACTATTAATAGTTTTAGTCTAAAATAAAGGTGAGATTTTGTTTCAACTGGGCCAATTGATAATTTTACACTATTTGGGGGTGCTGGGGTTGATATTTTGAGAGAGGATTGATAGTTTTTTGTTTGTTTTTTTGGGTTGAGTTAGCAAACCAAATCATTTAGGGGTTACCACCCCCTCCCCTGCAAAGACCACAGTGGAATGTAAATGTAACTTGGACCATGTTTATGATCTGTGAACAACCATCAACTAATACTTAAATCAATGAGTACTCAATAAAATCTGTACATGTACCCCTTCTCAATTAACTTATGCGACAAAAACATCAGAGTAACGACTTTCTGTCATTGTCTAGCCTGTGTTTGAGTAGCCAGCACTCTTCATTACATCAAAGTCAACTCTAATTATCATCTGTCTCCCAGTGAGAGCTTCTTACGACATCTTACGAGCTTCTTACGATCATCTATGGGGAAATAGTACACTCTGCGCGTTTAACTTTCCGCGTGCGATTCGATACTGCGGTGAGCAAAATACGCACATACGTCACTACCAAACTTGAGGTGAACCAAATTATAGGCTTCAACATAAAAAAGTCCAAAATTTGGTAAAAAATCAAAATCTATTGTAAGAACCCTTGACCCAATACTAGCCTTGTTTGTTTCTCATGCAGATGTTGATTCCTAATATGGTCATGTAAATGTACAATTTGAAATATTTGAACTATTAAAGAAAATTTGAAAGTAGTCTGAGTTGTCATCTGCAGTCGACACCTGCGTGGAGAGAGCTCAACTCAAACGGAACATACAAATTACACATTGTTTTTTCATTATAGCCTATTTGGTTTTCTTTTCTAACTGCTTTTTACTTTTCCTCTCCTTGCTTGTTTAGATAGCGAATTTCTAAACCTCTCAATGACTCCCACATGAAACTAAATTACTGATCATAGATCAGTTCTCCAAGCACTGGCTGGTGCACAAATAATATTTATTCAACTCAAATGTTCTCTGCTTCAATTTCTATGCATTTCCCTAAAGCCACTGAAAACTAGAATTCTAGTTCGTGCTAAAACACTTCTTAACTTCCTGCATATCAACTAATGAGACAATTTGTCTACGAAGCCCTGTGGTAATTTCAAAAATTACTTCTAATGTTCCCAAATTTGCTGTGTTACCATATCACGATCAAAAATGGAACTGCTAAGATACGAATACTTCATAAATTGCAATTTTACATCCTTTTAAATGGATGCAATTACCTGTATATTTCATTTCGTGGCTCAAAACTCAACATTAAACTTGTGAAACTTCATCTTTTAACCTACTTCAAGCTTTCTTGGATCTATCCACACGTATTTGAAGAGATTTATTACAAAAGTAATAAACACTGCGCGTGTCTTGCCTCATGTTTTTCATCCATATTGTTAATGTTATCGATAGTGTTGTTTATTATTATTTTAGGGTACATTATGTGCATTTCGTTTTTTGAATTGACCCAAGCGTTAAATACCGTCTTTACTCACTGTCATCGATATCAACTTTGTTCTATATACATCAGAATATATGCATATATCGTCACCCTACTCCGATAATTGCCTAAGTCATTTTCTGTAATTTTGAGAACAAAATATAAAATGTGGTTCAAGCATGCATCAGTTATATAATCACCCTTCTTATTTTGGATTATTCCCTTTAATTTGCATCTGTATCATTTCTTCTTGTGCAAAGATTGGTGAATAAATATGTGTTTAAATGCATGCTTGAACCATATTTTTTACGTTGTTCTCAAAGTTACAAAAAATTACTTAGGCAATTATCGTAGTAGGCTGATGAAATGTAGTAATTTTTTCAGAGGTCTCACATCATTCATAGCCAGAGAAGATATCTTACCCTTCCCAGAATCCTTTGCAACATGATGCATCACCTCACTACATCAAATGACACTCCTATTACTTTGTACAAGTTACCTTTGTTTTCATGATGAGACTGGCTAAAACATGGGTCCATAGTCAAGAAATAAACATATTTTGCAAGATCTGGATGTGCTCTGTTCATTGAGGTACCTTTTGTCACTATTGACCCATGTTGCACAAGATAATAAATCAGTACAGAAAATTGAAATGACATAAATGCATTGTGGGAGTGTAAGATATATTTTCTCTGATTCATACCTCAACATACGCCATTAAGACACTTCAAAAGTCTTTACTCAATATAATTGAAATAAAAAATACTTAACATCTTCAGAATAACTTAAAACAGTTTCTCTCTCCTTGATGCCCATTAAGCTTACAGAGTAAGCTTGTTAAGTGGTTGCATCAACAGGCCTAATAGAGGGTAGCAACACCACTAACAGGCCATTATGGAAATAATATGAAACAAAATTAACCACTGCAATTATTCTTGAAGAGGATCTATTTTTCAAAATGACATTACTGTGATCTCCATCTCGAGTTATATGGTAGTTCTGTGACAGATAATTATAAGAATTTCAAGTACTGAAAGATAGTTCTTCACAAGAAAAATAAGCTTTAGCAAAATGCTATGGCAGTATTGAGTATACATGTGCATTATTGCATTATTATTATGCCCCCTCCCTATCCCTGCAACATAGGATAGCTCACGTGCCACGGTTTCATAGGTTCGTGGTCATTGTGCATGTAGATTGATACACCAAGTACGCTTGAGTTCATTTTTTTCTGCATGGCTGTTTCTATTATTAACTTACGCCCCTCTGGAATCAAGCTATGAAAAATCCATTATATAACCTTAATAAAAGTTATTTGGTGTGACCCAAGTATTTATATTTTCAGTGGCGTATCAGGTGTCTGAGCAGAAGGGGCAAAGATACAAAAGTTCCTAGTGGGCATCAATCATTTTGGCCCTGTGTTACTGCGACAATTTCAATATCATAATATTTTAGCCAAAAATTAAGGCGAAATTGTGTGTTTACCAGGCCATTTTCCATTTCACACTATTAATAGTTTTAGTCTAAAATAAAGGTGAGATTTTGTTTCAACTGGGCCAATTGATAATTTTACACTATTTGGGGGTGCTGGGGTTGATATTTTGAGAGAGGATTGATAGTTTTTGTTTTTTTTTTTGGGTTGAGTTAGCAAACCAAATCATTTAGGGGTTACCACCCCCTCCCCTGCAAAGACCACAGTGGAATGTAAATGTAACTTGGACCATGTTTATGATCTGTGAACAACCATCAACTAATACTTAAATCAATGAGTACTCAATAAAATCTGTACATGTACCCCTTCTCAATTAACTTATGCGACAAAAACATCAGAGTAACGACTTTCTGTCATTGTCTAGCCTGTGTTTGAGTGGCCAGCACTCTTCATTACATCAAAGTCAACTCTAATTATCATCTGTCTCCCAGTGAGAGCTTCTTACGACATTGACGATCATCTAATGACAGCGACAACTTGAGGAATTTGCATGATTTTGACCTTGCAAGGTGTTTACCTGTTATCATACAATATTTACAGCTGATGTCAGGTACTCAATACAGCTAGATATTTTCACAGTATTAATTTTTCGTGATTTAAATACGTGCACCAAATTTATTTTTGCTGGCTTTTAAATTTGCGGTTCTGAAATTTCCTGCGAAAAGTGCAAAAAATAAAAACTTCGCAAAAATAAATACATCACAAAAATTTTCCTCAAATGCCGATTTTGATTAACTTCGGGTTGCGATTTTGAATTTTCTTACATAGACCTAATGGCTAATACATAAAAAAATAATTTTACATGTTTTTATTTTCGCGGTAGCTGCTTTGCACACTAACATGCATGAAAATTAATGTTTCATGAAAAATATCTCCTTTAGCAATATTCAACTTTATAATAAGCCAGCCAGAAGTCATCATCATCAATGTGAACAAGATAAATCTGAAATTAATTTAGATGGATATTGGCGTATTGGTGATACCTTGGTTTGTGAGTTTTTAATTAAGCTCATGTCTACCTCAGAAGTAGGTTACAGTGAAGCAACATAGTCTTCTTTACATGTAATGCAAAAACATATTACATCTACCCTGCACTATACAAATAGACAGAAAACATGACGAGTTTTGACGCAAAATGTGACATAACACCACTGTTGACTTGGGTTATTTTTTTAAATCAATATGGTCTTACTGTATAAAAACTATTTCTGTTTTGAAAGGACATAATTTTAAAATTTAAGTGGTATTTATTTTATTAAGAGCCAATCCCTGCAGCAATTACAACAAAGTTTCTCAATGGAAAATAACAATAGCATTACGTCGTTGGGCAGGAAGAACTTCCTATGTGTTTATGGCCCCTGAACATGTTTAAAAAACTGCCAACCAGTTACATAGGATGTTTTGCTTTAAGCATGTTCAGGGGCCAATGACAAATTTACACAAAAATACACACGGCAGCCTTTGTTGATGTGTCACATTTGCACCCTTCACATTTTCTAAACACTCTGTAAACTGTTTCATATTTGGAGGCGCATATGCCAGAATTCTGTATTTCCAACATTTTCTCTGGCTCCCTTCTTACTATTTGTTTTTTTACACACGCAACAAACCGCGCAAACATTGAGATAAAGTGAACAATTCCACTCACTCAGCAATTTGTCTACGTTCTTAATATATATCTCTCAAATCAATAATAGAAACGTCGCAATCCCAATTTCCTTTTCACGACCAAATAGAGCCCAATAACGCGAGGCGGCAGATTCAGAGGTGCAGGCAATTAATATTTGCATACTGCGTTACATTTTGAGCTCAATACTGAGTCTGATGAGCGGTAAGCTTGTATTTGAATAGACAGGAACTGGATCTCAACATGACTTAGAGTAACCCTATTGTAAGCCTATAGACATACATTGCGATCAGCTGTCTACCATACTACCTATTCAGATGCCTAGATATGTATACTCATTTCCGTATATAAGCGATAATGTCATCTTCTTTTTGTAAATTATATAACAGCCACACTGGGCTGTTCCATTTGAAATCCATACACCCCTGATGGAAGACTTTTACTACCTATTCAGATGCCTAGATATGTATACTCATTTCCGTATATAAGCGATAATGTCATCTTCTTTTCGTAAATTATATAACATCAGCCACAGATGTGTATTTAATCTCCCACTCAGGGGGTGTATATTTCAAATGGAATCACCAATTCTGGTAAACCCCAATTTGAAATTCACATTCCCTGTGGGAGATAAAAGTCATGTCTTACATAAGGGGTGTATGGATTTTAACTGGAAGATCACTTTGAGACAGTAGATGAGCGTGTGTAAATATAGTCAATCTAAACAACTTGTTTTGCATGGTGTGGTAAAGGTAGCCACACCTTAAATATTACAAAGGGTTGTTGTTTTTTTACCTAAAACATCCAAATTTGTTCATTTAGTAAAAATGCTGAATCATGGAATGAGGTTGACATCAGTAAATTATATTTTTCATTCAGGTTTCTAAGAAAATGTGCCAAAAGGTCAAAATTGGTCAATTTGGTAAAAAATGCTACTTCCTGAGTACATTTCATATAAAATGCTGGTTTTTAAAACCTACAGTCAATTTGTTAAATACTGGGCCTTTATTCTTACCGCAAATAACATTCAGGATTTGAGATTCCCTGTAACAGTAATCTTATTGACTAAAATGCATATATCCAAAATGCTTATATTTAAAAAAAAAATCTTTGCTTGTCTACTCCAGGTAAAAATGTTTCTGCCGATTAAGACGTACATCCCTGTTGAAAAAGTAACCCCCCCCCCAGGTTTACATGTTATTAAAGAAGCATTATTTCTTGAGTTTAATTGGTTTATAAAGTACAACACAGATCAACGAACTGACAAAATTAGAAAGGTACTAACAAATATGAAGTGAAAATCTCACCAGTCTGTACATGAATGCTGCATGGTGGTAAACAAGTCTGCTAACATTGATTCTCACATACAATAATTGCATTGCTAATGATTTCATGACTGCCGGGTGTACTAATATCTGGTGGTGGCCCTGCCCTGCTAATGTAAAACATGACCTTCACCATGCCTGGCACTTCATTTATATAATAGAAACAACATTCGGATAGAAAACACCTTCAGCAAACTGTCTGTGTTCCTACTATAAACATGACCGCTAAAGGCTTGGCTTGTATTAAACATGTTGGTACAATAAGACGTTTGGACGCAACATCAAATCCTTTGGGGGAAGGTGGATCTTCTATCTTGATGTACACCCACCAACTTGTCTGGGATACTTGCAGATCTGTAATTAATCTTAAGTCTGGTTCAGTCCCTTACTACAAATACACTGCATTTGATCTAGTGCAGTGTACATGTTTAAGCGTCTGTTTTTTGCATATATTTGATGTCTTTAAATATATACGTATAAGCCAGCACTTCAAGAGTGAACCTCGCAATTTATTTAAGTTTCAAAATTCTGGTAATATGCAAAAAACAGTGAAAAGGTGTGTTCCTTAACCCCATGAGAACTACCTGCCGATTGGCCAAAATGAATATTGTGTCCAATTTTGAACCAATCAAGGAAGGTATTAATAAGATCATCTGCAAATGCAAGTTTGACCATTAGCCAATGGTTTCATTTGTTTGTTTATTGTTGTTGTTGTTGTTTTTCCCAATTATATGCTCAGCTACACTCTAAACTGAAATACATTTTCAAGTCAGGAACAAAAAAAATTCTTGTAAACAAGTCAAACACCTGTACCTATGTTTATCAACCATCAAATGTAACAAGTTATAGTATTCCACACATAATCCACCAAACCTCTCTCCATGTGCTGAACCACACAGGTAATTAAATGGAAATTAATTTCTTCATAAACCCCAGGAAACAGCTTAATGCGACCAGATGTCCCAGAAGAGTTACGCTATTAATGTATCACAGTTCTATATCGATATCGATAGGAGCCGATCATAACATCTTCTTGACAAAGTGAGTTACTATCTACAGTAGATAGCAAATAAGCATACAATGCAAATACATTAAATTGTAGTCAGTTATGATCTGCTGATGAAAACTTTTCCACATCTATGTCTCGAATCGACTCATCCAACCCTCCGGGAATAACTTGCCATTCTTATTAAATAAAAAGCAAAATTCACCCATGCACCTTTTTAAATATATATCTGACAGCGACAACTACTTGAAAGTACTTCAAAATTGTATGCGACTAAATTTTTAACATTTAGATTTTCAAACATACCGGTTGTTTTAAGATTTATTAATTAACCATTTCCTTCTGTATTAAAATCCTAAGATAAACTTATTTTTTTGTTAGTAAATTTAATATCAGCTTCAAAATAAACAAAACAATGCGAAAATAATTCAAAATGAAATAACGGAATAAAAAAAAGACATGTAAATTCAATTCGCTTACCTGTTTGTAGTCAATGCAATTCCCAAATGGATGATACACGAGGCGACAAGAGGAACCAGAGACATGAAAAAGAAACATAAGCAAAATGTTGGTTACTCATTCTGATTTCCCCAGACAGCCATTTCACAGAGAAGATATCTTACACTTCCCAGAATCCTTTGCATCATGATGCATCACCTCATCACATGACACTCCTATTACTTTGTACAGGTTCACTTTATTTTCATGTTGAGCATAGACTGGCTAAGCTTGGGTCGATAGTCAAGAAATAAACATATTTTGCATGATCTGGATGTGTTCTGTTCATTGAGGTACTTTCTGTCACTATCGACCCATGTTGCACTAGATAGCATATCAGTACAGAAAATTGAAATGGAAGAAATGCATTGTGGGAAGTGTAAGATATCTTCTCTGGCCATTTCACATTAGTAGACAAATACACTTTCATGATACTGGAAAAGTGGACATTTTCGCAGCGGTTTAATTTTCATACTTTTCGTGGTTAAACAGGTAACTGCAAATTTTAAACCCTTCAAAAATAATTTTGAACAGTGAATAGATGAAACTGCAAAACTGTTCAGAATAGTCGAAATTTTCAAAAATATGCTGCGTGAAAATAACCATTATACAATAATCAAAGAGAAGATAGGTGTAGGGACAGTTGGGAACAATAAGACGATGAACTATTGTCCGTTTATCCCAAAAGGTTGTAAGCGCATAGTGCTAATAAAGCACTTACGATCTTCTTGCATCCAAATGATACACACTGTATGAAACATGCATGCACATTCAATACTCTGCGTCAAGCATCTGAACTATTCATGCTGCCTCAGGACTTGTTGGGACTATACAGTACCAGCTAGAAGCTGCAAATTCACAAACAGCTATCTTCAGTAGATAGGACACATGAAAAAGCCAGAGGGGGGTAAGAAATATCTCTTGTCGAGACGATCGGTCACATATTTCTCTTCATCATGTAGAAGACATACCATAGAGATAGTATAACATGTTGTTAATTATGGTCGTTGATGGCCGTTCATTTACACCTTGCCTATCTCGTGTAGGAAATGAGTGATGACATACCTGGTAAACCCACTTACGCATTTAATGTGCATTATATTTAACATCCCAATATTTTCAAAGAATTGTTCATTAATTCTGTTCTTCTAAAATCACTCACTTTTGCCAACCACTTGCCAAATTACAAATCTTACTCATACAGATAATTTTTTATCCTTCAAGTATTAATCTAATAACATTATCTCTCACTCATCCAATAAAATGTGTTAATGATAACAAACTGAAGTGAAATATAATTACTATCTAATATCACACATCAATCACTCAATCAGTTCATGGGTCACTCAAAACAGAAGGTGAAACATATCAAATCCTTCATTTACAATCATTTAGTTCAGTTAAATGGCATCTGTATGATCATCATTTGCGTCATATGCATTTTTAGACAAGATCTTGGCACATTTATTTCATCATTTATAAATAATTTTAATCAGTTCGATACATCTGTATGATCACTGTTTACGTCACAGGCATTTTTTTGACAAGATCTTAGAACATTTAATTTCGTCATAATTTACAAATCATTTAGATCAGTTAAATGACATATCGGTATGATCATTACTTGCGTCATATGCATTTATGGCCTAGATATTGGAACATACTAGTAATTCAAATTAATAATCATGCCAATGACCTAATATTTTGGAGATATCTGACACTTCATGGTCTGATGACACATCAAACACATTTTCATAATCATCTGGATGGCTTTTCCCTGGAATGTGTTGTAGAGGTCAATAACATTGCGCTACATTAAGTACAGCTGTTGCTATTGCACTTTCCAAAGGGAAAAATTGAATTTGTCAAAATGTTTTGTTATGTCTAGCTCAGTAGCTTATCATGATCAAGATTAGTTGCATACAGCGTGCATTAACATTCAGATTGGACTTGGCTTTGTAACTTTACGCTTCCTATTGATTTGAAACCTTGACATATTCTGGATTAGATGAAACGTAATGCAAAATAAGGCTTGAATGTTGATAAAATAATGGCATGGGGAGGTGTCATGTTTTCTTTCAAAGCATCAAAACATGTTTATCTTACACCTTCTATATATCACTTTTAGTGAAATTGGATCCATGATCTTGGTTTGGTTGGACAGCTATTTGTTGATGATTTTCATGACATTTGAAAAGTGTAAGACTTTTCATTATTTTATATGTTAGGGTGCTTTTAATGTATCCTGTGCATGCCCGATCTGTACTCATCCACTTTGTTCATTAATTCAAAGCAAAAATGGGGCATCAACTGTCCCGTATCTCAAGAAATAAAGCACCTACATTGTGTAGGGGCACTCCCACTTTGGAGGTGACACATATGTAGAGCTGTTAGACCCCCTTTTTCAGCATCGCTGTCACCCAAAAACCTGTATTCTTATCCAACACATGCTCTATCACCCAAAGACCCCTTATTTTCCATTCAATCTGCCTACTTTTTCATGGTCTGTTCATTTTAATGAATGCCAAATGTTTTAGAGCAGAATATAAAATTTGTAAAGATGTTAATTAAAGGTACATATGCATCACTTTGTCATATGAAGTTTTCTGAACAAAATTGTTCTTTGTGTACAAAAAAACTTATCTTATGTTCTCATATTTCAAATAAATATCAAAATTGGATAATTAAAAGAGTTGAAGATACCCACTAATTGAAATTGAAGATTCCAATATCTTATTCCATCTTCCTCAAAGTAGCCCTTAATCCTTACATACGTTAGCCATGCACGATCAGAATGCATATGACAATATCATATAGCTACTAGCCACAGGTATATATAGGGCAATTTGTAACCACTCTTTGTACAAGCACCTGAAAATCCAATTTTGTATTTTATTACACTCTGTGTGCATCATGCGTTCTGAATTCCAATGCATCAATAAACTTAGCTCACTGGCTTGTACACATCTATCTATTTTCGGCATTTTTTATTAAGGACACACTAAAAGGCACAGTTGCGCTTTTACCGTTGCCCAAATTTTTTGTAATAACCCTTTTCACGAAAATGTCATGTTTACCTGAAACCTTAATACAAGCTTATTGACCCTATACAATATACCAACCAGAATGATAGTAACTATGGAAATGGCAGCCATCTTGGATCTACAGGCTACATTTCAGGATGACAATTGAATCCATCTTGGAGGACTGTGTTTAAAAAGGAAGCTCTGCCAGAGCAGTTCTTCTGGGGTGAACCAAACCTGCCTGGTTATCAAATTAATCAGTGACAAGGTTATCGCTGAATTTGACAGGTGCTAAATGATGTTTTAATGTTATTTCATCAATTAGCACCCATGAAATTCAGAGATAACCGTGTCACTGATTAAGTTGATAACCAGGCAGGTTTGGTTCATCCAGAAGAACTGCTCTGGTGGGGATTCCTCTTTAAATGGTCACAATATTGCATATAGTCTAGACTCTACATATAATTATATATACTTGCAAACTTGTCATTTTCAACTCTTATTGAATATTTATAGCAATGAAATAGACTATATTATTTTCAGTGACAGTGGTGTTAATAAACTTGCGGTTATCATTCTCCACTCGTCACAACTTACAAAGCGACATATCTATAGCACAAATAAAGGATTTTTCCTCTCTATTTTTGCTTTCATCTCTTGGTAATGTTATTTCAAAATGGAAAGTTAAACCACTGTATTTTAGAGCCCCAATTACTATTTTTATAACACTTTTTTGGAAAGTAATATCAATTCACTAAAACTATACAGCTACATAATTATATAGACATTATGTCATTTTAAAGAATTTTTAGTAAATATCACTAAAGAGTTTTGAGTTATTTTGAGTGCTTAGTAAAGCCATGCTTGTCATTGTCCACCCACCACTACTTATTGAAAATACATATGGTGCAAAAATAGACTTTTTGTTTATTTTTCCTTTGATATATGGACAGTGTTATGAAAGCCCAAGAAAGATATCACAGTGCTTTTGAAGTACCCAAATTGTATTTTTTTTATATCACTATGTAAAAAAATAGTAATAATTTTTTATAATACATATCAAACTTAATCAAATCTTACCACATAAATAAACGTGTATCATTTTAGAGAATATTTCATATTACAAGCAAGAGTTGTGAAATAGATCCTCAGCCTTTCATAGTGTTGAGTAATGACGTGGTTGTCATCCCCACCCCCCACTCCTTAATAAAAAAATACTTCTGCCACAAAAATAGACATTTTGTCTATTTTTTGCATTGACCTGGAGAGAACATGTATTATGAAAGGAGTCCAATTTTGTTGCTATGTATATTGTGGTTCTTATACTTCACCTATAACTAAACTGAATAAATGTACTTTGACAATTCAATTTCTTATAAATACCAACTAGCTATAAATTGGGATTTTATCATTTTAACTTGAAAAATAATGAAAACAAATTGTGTTGTCCTGGTTTTCCTCATCATCAGTACTTATCCCCATCATCAGTGCTTATCATCATCATCAGTATCATCATCATCTTGGGCCTCTGCCTTCATCTCTGCCACCTCCTCCTCCTCATAATCATCTTCCAGATCGTAATGAACAACAGCAGCAACCACAAAATCATTGTAACAATTCGATAAGTTGTCCAACTTGTTGTTCTACCACCTGCGCCACCACCACCAAACATTTCATCCACTTAACATACAGCATATTCAAGTAAAAACAAATGTTGCCCCATGGCTTCTTCAGGAC
The DNA here is from genome assembly GCF_039555335.1 of Amphiura filiformis. Classification (NCBI taxonomy): domain Eukaryota; kingdom Metazoa; phylum Echinodermata; class Ophiuroidea; order Amphilepidida; family Amphiuridae; genus Amphiura; species Amphiura filiformis. The sequence continues at coordinate 44,729,514 of NC_092639.1, read as the reverse complement.
AAATACCTAAGAATGAGACATGTAGGCTGCCCCTTGCCTACTGATGGCTCTGAAAAGAGCCATTCACTGAAGACTGCCCCTTGTCAACAGAGAACAAGCAGATCTCGCCTATCTGCTAATTTTAAAGGTTTTGGTGGCTCTGAAAAGAGCTGTTCGCTGAAGACTGCCCCTTGTCTACAGAAAACAAGCAGACCTCTGCTATCTGATAAATTTAAAGGTTTGGTGGCTCTGAAAAAGCTGTTTACTGAAGACTGCCGCTTGTCAACAGAAAACAAGCGTAGACATTGTACTACATGTACATTATGGGCTCATCAATATTCACACATACACAATTAACATTATTGGGAACTTTTTGTTCTACACTGAGTCTGACATCCTGTAATGTCAACTTCACATTCAACTTCACTTCAAAATTATCTAATATACAAGCTGATCACACACATTGATACATAAAATGCATTCACTGTTCAGTATACGGCGAATTGATGATTCTACGCACTTTTAAGCATGACATTTGATATGTTACAAAAATCAAACCAGGTTACTACAGAAACTGATTTCAGATTCTGTAGCACACTTGACATTTTGGAAAAATATTTATCGGAAACTTTGTACGACTATTCTAGTTTTCTAGATCTACATTTTACAGGAACTTGAAAGTGTTGTTCGGGATATTATTTTACCAATTATACATACATTATTAAGTACCATGAATTCACCCAGTAAAAAGTCGTACAAGATAACAATTCTCAAACACACGGCTCATCTGCCAGAACTCAAAGTTCTTAAACCCAGATGTCATCTTGAAAATAATGACAATGTTAATTCAAAGCCCACACGTATATACCTACAGGCGGTTCTATGTTTCACAAACAATGAGACGTTCATATCTTAAGCGATTCCATTATGTTTAATTCATGTGCTACATCTTTGAGGTAATATTGAGTGCTGATAGGGCTGATGTTCCTATAGTTGCTCAAGACAATATAACTATGGATTTAATGAAATAATAACACAATTGATTTGAATCAAATGCATGATCATACATGTATATTAAAATTCATTTCAAAGCAACTTGGCAATGTTTTGACTGGAAACTTGAGCTCTCTTGGTTATATCTAAGGACTCCAAAGCTGGCTATAACCAAATTTGAACATTATAATGTAACTAAAGCATTTTCCACCCTGATGTGGTAGTGATGTCAGTGTACATTTCATTGTTTACAAACTGTAATATACAGGTGCATTGAAAAAGGGGCACTTAGACAGGCTGATAATTAGGTAGAATTTGGTACATTCCATGCCAGTATCTTCAAATGTCAGAAAATATAGGGCAAATATTGCTTTGAAATGGGACTGCCATCTGCTCGCATTACATCACATCATGTAAAGTTCTATGCTTTGGCATGCTGTATCCATAATTGAAACTCAGTCGCGCAAAACAAAACACCATGTGTAATGTATTATCCACCCATGTAGACTGTCCATCCACTTTAGGGACGCACTTTCATTAGATATCATCGGGGGCTAGGGAGTTTGGGTCAGGCGTGAAATTTTTTTTTTTTCGCTGCCTTTGGAGGCAAAATTTTTTTTTTAGCTGCCTTCAGCGGTGAAGTTGTCTTTTTTCAATTTTAATGTATACCTTTATACAGAGCTGGGTAGGGGAAAATTTTTTTTTTTTTGCTCATCAGTGAGGCAAATTTTTTTTTTTACTCATCAGTGAGGTAAAAATTTTTTTTTACGCATCAGTGAGGCAAAACTTTTTTTTCAAAAACTCCCTAGCCCCCGATAATATCTAATGGTGCGTCCCTTAGTGAACCTATACGATATCAACAGCAACATAAGTTTGCTCATACTACAAATACCGTTGAATTACAATGCGAAAATTACACTAGTTTAATATGCCCTGACTGAGAGATGCTCTTATCTGGTAAACCATATGGTTCTGGCTTTAAAAAAATTGTAATGTCAAAAACACATGATTTCTGTTTTACTTTATCTTCGTGAATGGCAAGTACAGCAAAGCCTACCTTTCAGTGGCAATTAATTTTCACAAAGTGATTTTCCATACACAACAGCTTATACATAGTGCAATCCTACAAGCCTAAATTGTCTCATTTTAAACATATATAGTTCAAAATCTTATAATATTTGACCTGTGTTCTAGATGAGGTTTAGTACATGACATAACTAAACGTTAAGTTTAGTCCGTTTTGTGGGCGTTTTTACAATATTAAAGACAGACAAAAATTTGCTGAAAATGTTGAGAAGGAGCACAAAAACAACGAACAAAGCTTACCATTTGAGCAAAAAAATCACAGTCAAAAACGTAAGCTTGTGGCGGAAACCAAAATATTGCTGCGGAGAACCTAAAACCTTAAGTCCGCTACAGTGGACAAAATGACTGGAACAATACCACACTATATGCTTACTGGTTTTAAAGGTAATTCTGTTGGTATATCACAGGTCCTGAGAGATTTAAATATTTGTGATTCTAGTATAGTGCAAATCTGCAATGACCATCACCAAGATTACAAAAAGTTAAATTATAGGCCTACATCCGATTTTTTTGGCAGGGGTTTACACAGGAAGAAAATGAAATTCCTGCATAGATCATTTCTCCTATACACAGCAGACATACAGAATCAGTAAAAGGGCATCCTATGTGTCTTTACACTTGCACTTACAATCTTCTTAATGTCTCTTATCAAATTAAATAAATTCAACCAAGATTTGCAGAGCTTCATTTAAATGGAACTTTTATTGCCATCTTCTCGCTATTCCATCAGCGTTAACTCAGAAAACTGCTTAAATAGCTTTAAATTTAGTCTTAGTTATTGCCCTGACATTTAAAACAGTATTCAAAGCCACAGATATTGTGAAACATTTTCCCACATAAAAAATATCTCCTTGTACTGTACGAATGAGGCTACTGTTGTTAAAAGACTTTAATTTTGTTATTAAATAGATCGCACATGTGATCCATGCCCGAGTCCAATCAGTGATGTAATATAGGTATTGGTACTGACAAGAAACAATTTAGCTGATAGCTGGCAACCAGGAAACCAAGTAAGGTAACCGGTCCACTTTGAACATGTTGAATGAAAGTGCAAGCAAACACAGTCATTAAAACCATATTGTAACATTGCAAAGGAGGATGCCCTCAATATTTTTCAAAATTCTGTTTTTTACACGATTATAATGTATGTTACTAACATACCCAACACAAATCAAGACTCTTGGTGCTATAGTTTTGTCAAAATTTTAGATTTTCATAACACAGTACGTACATATCATACATAACACACCTACACATCGGTACCTCATTTGCCGATCAAGATCGTAGCAATGTGTAACCTAGTTCTTTTTACCTGATAATCAAGAAGAACAGTCGGACACCACTGAAGGATCTTGCCGAATACTATATTATTATTTGTTTTATCCTGCAGCCTAATCATACCATGTGGATAAAATAGTACCAGGACATTGCACTATCGCACACACACTTTGAATGTCAGATACACTAGACAACATAATCACATAACATTATCATTTTGGTCTACGTGTCGGGTAGCTATCTCCCTCTCCAGTTCCTCCTCCCAACTGGGCTATTCCACTTGAAATCCATACTCCCCCTATGCAACACATAACCATTATCATCCAGAGAGGGGGTGTGGATTTCGTATGAGGTAACCTGAATGGGACTCCATTAGAAATCTGCACCCCCTGTGTGTAAGATTACGGGCATGTCTTCCACAGGGGGGTATAGAATTCAGCCGGAATAGCCCATTAGCTCTGTTCAAGTTTTTATACTTTTGGTCAATGCCCCATTTATACAGCTTAAATGTCACCAATATGTTTTGATGAAAAGAAACACTACCAGATCAACATGGTATCTATTACTCGTAATCATTTTCAATTACAAACCGAAATGGCACAAATTACGATTGAAATAGTAGCAACTATAAGTAAGTTGGGACACTAATAAGGCAGTCATGATCAAATGATCCCACTTTGATTATTTCAAAGGCTAGTATCGGGTGCAACATTTTTTATGCGGTACTAATACCTGCGCACGGTTGTTTGATGTATATAGAATTGGCTTCATTATTAACTAAATGCAAACTATAGATTGCGCTATTTATCCTAAATCATATTTCGTTATTTGCAAGGGTTAGGTGATTAATACTGCCATTAAAACACCTGGAATAGGTGAAACAAGCAACAAGGAAATTTTATAAACATATTTGATCAAACGATAAAAGGAATTATTTGTATTGAAAGCTTGAAAGAGTAATTTTCAGTAACTAAATAAGCGCCACCTATTTTGTCATTAATAGATACATTTTATATCCAAAAAAACTTTTAAAATGCTATAAAAGTGAATAATTTTTGTAAAAGAGGGAAATTAAAGTTGAGAATGACTCAAAAGCATCTGTATACATTAACATGATATTACTTGTGGCTGTTTAAGCCTAAAATTTGGTTGTACATGATGTTTTGTTTGAAAAATTAATAAATGATCCCATCAAACAACCGTCAGCAATGTTTTGTTTTTGATTCTCCCTGCTGCAAGCTTTGGTTCTTGGCTGTGATATGTTTCACTCCGATGGTTAGTGTAATATGTAATATTTGCAGATGCGGAAAATTCTGCGGAAATTGCTGCGGAACAATGTCTGCTGCGTTTGTTTCGCAGCAAAATATACATAAAATCAGCTAATCAGACAATGGGACAACCATTTATATTTCCTTAATTCAAACACTGGTGGTAACCCTGCTCCTCTGTACTTTTGTCATTGAAATGCAGCAAAGTGCCATTTCGCACCCTCTGCTCCAGATCCTGCTTATTACCTAATTTGCTTGCTTACAAATCCAATCCCATTTAATAGTTCAAGGTAACAACATACTGCGTACTAAACAACAACAAAACAAGAAACCTCCACAGCATTTATAGAGCATGACATCTTAACCCGAATAGCATTAAAACCAAAACCAGAAGCAATTTCGCACCAAGATGTGCTGATTGCCTTCAGGACCTAAATATATTATAAGCATGATATATTATCTTGCCTACGTTTTTTGTATAATTTTGCATCAATTTGTAAGCTTATTGAGTAGGATGCTCCGTGCCTTGAGCACATGTGCCGTTGGAGCATTGGTGAACGAATACCTACTGGGGTATATAATGGTGAAACACCCACTTATGATTGGAACACCTAGACCTAACGATTTATATTGTTGCTACTTAGTGACTATTTTGTAGGAATACTTTTGTAAATAATAATTGTTGTTTGATGTAAAACAGGTTTAAGTGCATAATAATAATAATAGCAAAGCACTTCCAAAATTCTTCCATTGGGCAATTCCATTCAAAATCGACGATACCCCTGTGGAAGATTTTGGAAATATATTCTACAGGGGAGTTCTTGGGGTCAGAGTCCTTAGCTTCCGAGTCTGAGTCCTTGAAAAAAAGACTCGAGTCCGGACTCGGGTGCGAGTCTGAGTCCTCAACACTGATGAGAACCTATAACTGTTCAGTGTTCACTATACTTGTATTCTTTAATACGACCATTTCACAGCGAGTTAACTGTTAGCAGGGTTGTAGCTACAGTGGGCGGTGGTGGGCGGCAGAGCTGCGGCACTCAGCTGCAATTTTAGTATAACTGGAGCCCACTACTCAGAGGCCAAAATTGCACCATTTTATTGAATCAAGTCAAGAATTTGGTCCATTTTGGCAAAAAATTGCCAAATATGCAAGATTTTCATCAAATGTCACCCACCACTAAAAATATCCTAGCTACAACCCTAACTATTAGTATTAGTCAGTAAAAGCTTGCTGCTCTATGATTATTTTTTGGCATTATTCATGCAACATGCACACTTCTAAACTGAAGCACATGAAACCAGCATGTAACGGTACCGACATTGATTGGGGCTCAGTCCCACAATGCAACACAAGCCTCAAACTCAAAACCACACACTAATTAATTAATTACATTTTCTTTTACTTTTCACATGGATGCATAAAAGGGACAATATTTTACAATAAATTGAAGAAAATTCATATCCTAAACCAATTGGTCCCTTTAAGGGGGTACTACACCCCTATGGTAAATTTTTTCATTTTTCTCAAAAAATAATATTACAATGGTAACAAAAGTTATGTTTATTATTGGGGCAAGGAATCCAATTACTACACTGAAATTTCTGTGACTCAAGACAAGCGGTTCAGTATATATGATAGAAAATGAGGTACATTCTAGCGGTACCTCTTTTCTTATCATAAATAACGAACCATGTGTCTTGGGTCACTGAAATTCCAGTGTAATAATTGGACTCCTTGCCCCTATAATAATATACATAACTTTTGTTACCACTGTGTTATTAGTTTTTGAGAAAAATGCTAAAAAATAGACACAAATTTATCGAGGGTGTAGTACCCTTAAAACACCTGCCAATAAAACCCTCATTCAATTCTATATTAAATTTATATCATCAAAATCAATAGATGTTTTCAACAGTCTTCAGTTTCAAATCATGATGAATATGGATAAGTCCAATTGCACTACATTTATCTCGCTAATAGATTTGTTGGTACAATTTGCTTGGAGGTAAATGAGAGCTTTAGGAGATAGAAGATGTAAATAACATGATTCCAATCTGTAGGTCCTTCTTACTGCCAGCTCACAAGCCACTTTTTTTCACATCGAAATTGTTCACACTTTCACAAATGAAGAGCTTCATTTCAAAACCCCTTACATCCACTCTAAGTCAAATTTAAATACCCATCTTCCCATTCAATTAACCCCCTGAACACTACCTGCTGATCTAACATTGCCTCTGATTGGTCAATTATGTGATATCTTCACTTTAATCACCAATCAGAATGGAGCTTTGCAAATAATTCACCCCAATTTTTTGTGTGGTGAAATTATTCTAACAATGTTGCTGATTGGTCCAATTGATAATAAAATCTTCTTTTTGGCCAATCGGCAGGTAGTTCTCATGGGGTTAACTAATTACTTGGTGAATTTCAAATAATTTTGCATTCCAAGGAAGAGTTGTTGCATTACACTACTTAAAAACAGGGACATTTCAAAAATCAATCAAGTATTTTTTATAATCAGTTAATTGATTTTGGAAGATGGGTACTTAATTTTGACCGAGAGTGAATGTAAGGGGGTTTTGAAACCAAGCTCTTCAAATATAAATTGCTTCCTTAAATTTTGCTTTGTTATGTGATAAGGCCCCTAACAGTCAATTTTGAGTTTCCCGTCACATAATTTCTGAAAACAAGTGAGGTAACTTTTTCATTATTCATTATTTTTCTGTCTTTCATTATATGACCAACACAAATGTAAAATGTGTTGTTATTTGCTGCTCACTCAATGTGTTGTTATTTGCTGCTCACTCACTTGAAGATGGATGTTGTTTAGCCCAAATGTGATTCAAAAGTACCGGTATATTAAAAAGAGTCTGCAAGGTTGACAGCAAAATGTATGTTTTGATTTTGATTTTTCCACAAAAAAAAGGGATATTCAAAATTTTTTTTGCAAATATAACCAGTTTTTATCAGTATTTTTTGGAAAATCACAATAATGAATTCAAGTGAGGGTCAGTAAATGAAGTGAGGGCAGGTTCCTTGGCCTAAAGTCATAATAACTCATATCATACAGGGTATAATTTTGTTGAATTCTGCATGAATCAGAATTGACTCAAACCCATCTTGCGAGAATCAAGTTAACTTAATATATTCCGCAAAACACAGAATCAATTTTGATTATCGTAAACTAAGTTCAGGAGAATCAATTGCGAGAATTGAATCTCGATTCTCGCCAAATTTGCAGCCCTGAGAATCAACTTTGTGTCAGAGATATGTATCTCCATATCATTATCACACAAATATTTTGTAAAACTTGCAGCCCACTGTGAAAATTAAATGGCAGTTTTGAAAGTCCTCATTTGAGCACAAACGTATGGGTTTCATGCCCTAAATTGTTGCATAGGGTGGCAGTAACATTTTTGATTGGTGTTTTCAATCTGCTAGTTCAATGGAATTGATGTGCGCAGCAATGTGCTGTGTCGAGGGCGTAGCACTGCGAGGAACTGAGCCAGTTGTAATCTTCAGTAGAAATTGGTACACCTGCGTTGATTTGTAGCAATTAGCCAAGAATGTAAGATATGCATGTGCTAAGACAAGCAATACAGTAAAATAGGTGGATTCGCTATGGTCTTTTTTACCTTTAATATCTTTTTCTGTTTCTCTCTTTTCTTTCCATATAGGCCATGCTTTAAATACCTTCTCATAGTACCTTAAGTCCCATTCAGACTCCATATATCACAATGCGATGCTAAAAACATCGCAGCATTGTGTGATGAAATTAAAATGTACATTTCAATTTCATTGTGCAATACAATGATGTGTTACATGTGGGGTCTGCATCTATTTATATGGCTATTCTTCTGAACCTTAATTTTCCAGCAGCCAATCACAAACGTGCACAGTTGTAGTATCGCAGCACAATATCGTGGACGTAATTTCCACCGCAATTTTCACCTCAGAGCTCGTATAAATTCTGGGTCAGATTTCAGATTTAAAAGCATCGCAGCATTGCATCACGCTCCGATGTAAAGTCTGAATCCGACTTTACTATAGTATTTGCACTGGCAAGTCTGTGATAACAGAGCCAAACAGCTGCCTCAACGCATAAATATTTCATTGATAAATATTATGCTTTGGAAATTAAAAAGTTGGATTCACATTTTCATCTAATTTGTTTGACCCCTGTATACTGAATAAGCAATGATGAATACAAGTAGGGCAGTTCACACTTTTTGAACTGTTATATCATATTGTCAATATTTAGGTAATATTTTAATTTAATTCAGCAAGATATATGTTCCAAATTTTGAATATTGTTTTACAATTTCCACCCAAAGGTCAGTAAACAATATAACAATAGTATGAAGTATGGTTTTTTTCCTGTATTATGTTGCAGCAAAGGAATTTTCTATGGGTGGTTATTTTATCTATTTTACTTTTTAGAAATAATGGGGGCGGATCATCCCATCGCTCCCGTCCAAATAGGTGGCCATTTTATTAAGCTATACGAGGAGCTGGCCCATGCCTATTTGTGTGTGCTACGTGTAGTTCATTTGTACTGGCTAATTTTAATGGCTAAAACTGGAAAATATGTTTCCTGGTATCCCACTCACTATAAATTCAAAATGTATGAAAAAATTCAATATGTGACATGATCAAGGTAGCACTTGTTCAGTGCCTGTATGGACCATGACAACCCCTCTCTGATGGTGCAAGGGCCTCCTTGGCCGCCTCGAGGCCATGTGCGCAAAGCGCGCACCCCCCCCCCCCCTCGAGGAAATAGAACTAGTTCTAGATCAATGGGAACAAGACACATGTCGGCAATTTTCAGTTAGAAGTTTTTTTACATAATTGTCTGGCAGTTTACGAATGCTACATTTTGATGCAAACCCCATCAAAATCGGACATCTGGTTACCGAATTATGAGCAATTTATCAATGGCTGAAAACAATATAAAACAAAAGAATTTGAACACTATTTTTGCCAATATCTCAAAAACAACATTAGCGACATCCAACTCATTCCCCTTGATCATATAAGACCCACCTACATAGTGAAGAAAAATCTTAAGAATCTGAGGGTAAAAATCAGGAAAAATCATGTGAATTTGGGTTAAAAAGCCCAAAAACAGGCTGAAAATCATTAAAAGTACTGATTATTTGGGGGGGGGGGGTCTGGAAATAATCCTTAATACATCCCTAACAATGTTACAATTAAGACCCCTACAGACTTTACATTTGATGTAGAATATTTGATGTGTCTTCAAATACTATTCTAAGACCCCGTTTAGACTAGAGAAAAGTCAAATTCAAACTCGACATCAAATTCGATTAAGACAGAGGATTAGCATAAATTAATTCGTGTTTGTGGTTTTTAATGTGGTCATCAAAAAAAGCATTATCAAGTTCCTCATTTTCAGTCCACATTTTACCCCAAGTATTTGTGGTTCCACCTTGTTGAAGTCGTTGGGAACTTTGCGAATCATTTCAATTTCAGGTCGATCAATTTAAAGCAAAATTAGCAAAAACTAATCCTGGAAAACTCGAAAAAGATACGATCAGACATGCACTTCGTGCATGGATGTACACTCACTGCAGTATGCTGTGCATGTACGAAAATACACAAGAGCTGTTGTTTATCGATATCACATGCTTACCGACAAATCAACGGACCGGAAATTCACCTCGCCAGGTCAGCAACACGCATGAAAAAGTCGAATTCAGTCGAATTCAATTCGACTGACTGTTTAGACCAGGAAAGGTCGCACTTCAACCACGACAAGGTCGAATTGAATTCGACTTAATGAACCTCGGGAGCATTGTTGAACAACGACTTTTGAACTCGACTTCGGTCGTATTTGAACAACGACTGTACCTGTTTAGACCTGAATTCGACTGAACTCGACTTCAAAAAAGTCGTTGTTGAAGTACGACTTTTCCCTAGTGTAAACGGGGTCTAAGTTTAACATTGTTTAACTTCTAACAAATGGTTGATTACGTTAAATCGATAATATATTTCTACCTACATAAAATATTATTCATTTTACGTCATCAAACATCTGTATGAAGTTACACATTACTGGAAATAGAATGGGAATAGATTAAAAATAACGAAGACATGTTACTTCAGATATTCTACGTGGGATACAGTCTGCAGTGGCCCAAATACATACATGTAGCATGTAAAGAGTCATAATCTCCTCAACATGAATGGCAATTACGATAAATTATACATTACACATTAAACATGAAGCACTACATTTTGAGTGATTGATTAATAGCTACTTAGTAACTCTTTCTGCCTGACACTGACTTGAACGCAGGTATTCATTTCAATACAAAACAGGCGATTTACGCAAGCTAATGGCTCCTGAGATATTTGTTCATTTGCTTAATGTTTTGCTCACTATAAACTTTTTTTTTCCTTTTATATTTTATTTCCACTGAGGACAGTACAAAGTACTTGACACCAAAACATTAAAAACTATCATCAATAATGCACAAATTTAGCAAGTCATTAGACTCTCATTATCCTTTTTATTGAATAGTTTATTGATTGATTTTGTCTATTTTCAATTCATTAGTTCAAAATGCTATATTTAAACTAATGTTATTGTTGTCAAATCATTAATGTTGGCTATGGGCCCCCTGGATATCACAAGAACACAACATTTGGACAGGATTGAACTTAAACGCTATACTTGTCACGCAAAATCAATATCGGTATTTATTTTGTTTTTACAGGCTATCATATCAGTGATTCACTTAAAGCCATATTATAACATTTGCTGAGGAGGACGCCCTCACTGAATTTTTCAAATTCTTTTTTTACACGATTATATTGTATTTTATTAAACCAATATACCCTGCAAAAATCAAGACTCTAGGTGCTGTAGTTTTCTCAAAATCTGAGATTTTGAATAAAACGACGGAACCGGCGCTTTATTATTACGATGGAATTATTAGTTGAACGCATACACAATGTTCATAACACACAGTATGCATACACGGCGTCTTGGGACGGTGATATACACAACAAAGGGTCGTACCATAACATGACCGAAGGAGTAGTGCGTATTGGCGACATGTGCGCTGGTAGTAAATTCCAATTTTCTTTGCTTTGCCGTAGTTGTTCGCTCAAAAATAAAAGGGATATATCTGACAGTAAAAGCTAACATTTTATGGCAAAGAAATGCTAATCTATTTTGTTTGAAAATGTTATAATATGGCTTTAATTGGTTTTGTAATGGGCATTGGGCAGTAGCTGCATTTGAATGGAGCCCCATAGACTCTTCATATTTGTCAACTGTCTTCCTTTTTACCAAATTTGTTTCATATTAAACACCCTATGACACAATTTTGCTGACTTATCGTTAACTTTTAAGCCATTCCTAGAAAAATATAACTATTTTGTCCTCATGATCCACTGATAATCCATTTAACTGACATTCTTAGTCCATACACTAATATAGCAGGTTGAACACCATTGAAATTGAACTTGTCATTCCTAGACTTAAATATTTCCATATTTATACAGACAAAGTGTGAAAGATATTCATCAATTCTTTGGACCCTATCTAAAAAAAAATCTATTTTAGCAACAAGGACTCATTTTGCAAATTTCCCTGAAGATGACTTGTACACACCCACTGACTGAAATAAATTCATGGTAATCCTATTTCACGCCAAATTTGAGGTCATAAGGCTGCGATCACATAGAAGTATAGGGGGCCTACATACGGTATTCGCTATACGAAATACGCTCATTCGATCAGGCTGAGTTCACATAATATACTCATATGTGAACTCAGCCTGATCGAATGAGCGTTAATCGTATAGCGAATACCGAATACCGTATACTTCTATGTGATCACAGCCTAATCAAACTACATGTACATCTTTTTCCTATTTAAGGTAGGATACAAGGCATTTTCTGGAAACTTGAAAATGCTCCACGCCTGTTTTAAACAGATTTAAGGGTGGTCTTAGCCCTGGAATTCTGGAAACTTTTGGGCCTCATAACTGCTAAATTATTGGCCTAAAGTATATATTTTTAAGAATTTTGTTGTTATGTGGTCTGAAACAATTTGGGCCAAAATAACCATTTTGGGGGATTTTCTCCAAAAATGTTTGCCCAAAATTCACCTCACAGATGAATTCACCAAGTCTTTGCCATTCTAAATATGTATACATTCATATACTTTAGACCAGGGAAGTGGCACTTCCCTGTTTAGACCAACAATTTAGCAGTTATGAGGCCAAAAAGTTTCAGTAATTCCAGGGTTAAGACCACCCTTAATAAAGTAGGACAAAGTAATCTGATCATGCCTTTTGTTTGAAGCAAATTGGGCATAATTAGACCTGTATATGTTTTGTACCAGGTATCTTAAATCTTTGTATCTATAAATATCTCACAATCCACCTTAAAAGGATTAGGATTGGATACATTTTGCAAAACATGATACTATTTTTTGAATTCCAACAAATTAGTGATGTATTTTTCTGTAATCGGGAGTAAGTGTAAACGGATCTATATCTAATACATGCCTGTCCTCTTTCTCATCTAATTTTCACAGTAACTTAAATACCTACTGATAAAAATCCCTTTTTTTACAGGAAATCAATGATTGAAATCGAAGTAGAAGAGTAATGCATCAAATCTGTAACATCGTGCATTATGCATCATTTCTTTGTGTGACCTTTTGCCAAGTGCATTAACTTGACTTTTTAATAAGAAAGAGAAGATTCAGAGATACTAAGAGTGGGAGAAAGAATAGAGAGCTAGGAGAGAGATATGCAAGAGACAGGCTGACAGACGGGTAAAAAAAAGCCAGAAAGAGGCAGATGGAGAGGGAAGCACAGACTTGGAGACAGATAGTGATGACAGAGCATGAGACATACGGGCATACAGACACACAGGCAGACAGAGAGACAAAAACATCCAGAATGAGACAAAGGGAAATGGAGAGGGAGAGGGAGACACACAGACTTGGAGACAGACAGTGGCAAAGAGAGACAGGGAGAGGTGGAGACAGAAACTGGGAGAGTGGCAAAGAGAGACAGCGCAAGAAACAGACAGACAAAGACAGCAGCAAAAGTCAGCAAAGATTTGCAGATATAACAATATAGAGTGACAGAAAGACAGATGTATACAGACACAGCGGGACACAGATGGAGATAGAGAGTGAGACAAAATAAAAGATAATGACATCAAGAGATTACAATGGGAATGTAAGCAAGGCAAAAGACAGGGAAGTATAAAGTGAGGAAATGTGAATATGGGAAGGAGCAGAGGAGGAGAGCAGAGCAGAGAAGATGAGAGGTCAAAGCAGAGCAGAGAAGATGAGAGGTCAAAGCAGAGCAGAGAAGATGAGAGGTCAAAGCAGAGCAGAGAAGATGAGAGGTCAAAGCAGAGCAGAGAAGATGAGAGGTCAAAGCAGAGCAGAGAAGATGAGAGGTCAAAGCAGAGCAGAGAAGATGAGAGGTCAGAGCAGAGCTGAGAAGATGAGAGGTCAGAGCAGAGCAGAGAAGATGAGAGGTCAAAGCAGAGCAGAGAAGATGAGAGGTCAAAGCAGAGCAGAGAAGATGAGAGATCAAAGCAGAGCAGAGAAGATGAGAGGTCAAAGCAGAGCAGAGAAGATGAGAGGTCAAAGCAGAGCAGAGAAGATGAGAGGTCAAAGCAGAGCAGAGAAGATGAGAGGTCAAAGCAGAGCAGAGAAGATGAGAGGTCAAAGCAGAGCAGAGAAGATGAGAGGTCAAAGCAGAGCAGAGAAGATGAGAGGTCAAAGCAGAGCAGAGAAGATGAGAGGTCAAAGCAGAGCTGAGAAGATGAGAGATCAAAGCAGAGCAGAGAAGATGAGAGGTCAAAGCAGAGCAGAGAAGATGAGAGGTCAAAGCAGAGCAGAGAAGATGAGAGGTCAAAGCAGAGCAGAGAAGATGAGAGGTCAAAGCAGAGCTGAGAAGATGAGAGGTCAAAGCAGAGCAGAGAAGATGAGAGGTCAAAGCAGAGCAGAGAAGATGAGAGGTCAAAGCAGAGCAGAGAAGATGAGAGGTCAAAGCAGAGCAGAGAAGATGAGAGGTCAAAGCAGAGCTGAGAAGATGAGAGGTCAAAGCAGAGGAGAGAAGATGAGAGGTCAAAGCAGAGCAGAGAAGATGAGAGATCAAAGCAGAGCAGAGAAGATGAGAGGTCAAAGCAGAGCAGAGAAGATGAGATGTCAAAGCAGAGCAGAGAAGATGAGAGGTCAAAGCAGAGCTGAGAAGATGAGAGGTCAAAGCAGAGGAGAGAAGATGAGAGGTCAAAGCAGAGCAGAGAAGATGAGAGGTCAAAGCAGAGCAGAGAAGATGAGAGGTCAAAGCAGAGCAGAGAAGATGAGAGGTCAAAGCAGAGCTGAGAAGATGAGAGGTCAAAGCAGAGCAGAGAAGATGAGAGGTCAGAGCAGAGCTGAGAAGATGAGAGGTCAAAGCAGAGCAGAGAAGATGAGAGGTCAAAGCAGAGCAGAGAAGATGAGAGGTCAAAGCAGAGCTGAGAAGATGAGAGGTCAAAGCAGAGGAGAGAAGATGAGAGGTCAGAGCAGAGCTGAGAAGATGAGAGGTCAGAGCAGAGCAGAGAAGATGAGAGGTCAAAGCAGAGCAGAGAAGATGAGAGGTCAGAGCAGAGCAGAGAAGATGAGAGGTCAAAGCAGAGCAGAGAAGATGAGAGGTCAAAGCAGAGCAGAGAAGATGAGAGGTCAAAGCAGAGCAGAGAAGATGAGAGGTCAAAGCAGAGCAGAGAAGATGAGAGGTCAAAGCAAGAAAAGTAAGGGAGAGGAAAGAATAAAACAGGAAAGTAAATAAAAAGATAGGAGGAAAGAATGAAGACCAGCACACAAACAATGACAAAGATGATAAATTTCGTAAACTTCAATGAAGCTTTTCCCTTTTTTTTCATAACATTTATATTCCAACTGGATAATATATCTAACCGCAGAATTTTACCAAAATCTATCAAGTATTTACCAATTGAACATGTGGGTGTATCAATATACAGGATGATGGATGCAGATGTCAGAATGTTTACAACAAAATACGAACAGGAAATACCATGAACCTTCTCTTTCAAAAATTGTAAAGGCAGACTCTCTTATTTTTAAGTGCAAAAGGTCACAAGCATAATTGAATTTTCAAAATGTAGTCAGGAGTTATCTGAATGGTTATGTGACTGATGTCATTGACCACACGTCCATGAAGTTAGTAGTACATAGGTATGTGGAATGGATAGTGCAAACTTTATCTTCAAAAATCTTCTTCTGACAAAATGCAGTACTATTAAAAAGTTAATTCCTGAAGAGCTTGGATTTATGTTTAGAACAGTTTTCATTAATAAATGCTGTAAAACACAGCAATTAATTAACACCTATTTTTTTTTAAATTGTTAGACCTGTTGCCAGGTATAGAATGGTATTTTATATAAAAAAAATATTGAATAGCTTATTTTTGGGTGATAGAAGAACAAATTGAACTTGCTAAGAAATACATCCACTGTTTTTATCGCTTGCGCAATATATTGCATCGCTTTCAAAGCCACTCGAGTATTCAATGTTATTATATCAATTCAGTCCTGTTAACTAGAATATCTATAAATACTTCAAGCTTTATATAACACTAGGGAAGTGATATCCCATACATATAGATTCCTTTTAGCATCGGTCTTATTCTTTACCATTACTGAATAGTATCAATTTTCCAAAATGCAACAGCATGTGTTTTGACAAACTTGATTATGACTTGGATTAAGAGCTTGGAGATGCAGAATTATGGTGGACAATTGGGCAATCCACACAGAACACTAAATGCACATCACTTTGGTTCTTGCGTAATCACTCTTTGGGACTGTCTACCTGACACAGATTTCGCAGTTAGTTGCATAGCCAGGTCTTTTTCACAGGGGGGAGGGGGGCAAGGGGTGGGCAAGGCAGTTTTAAGTAGGAAAAAATTGACAAAAATTGTCAAAAATGGGCTAAAAAGTACTACTAAAAAAGGCATAAAAATCATAAATATCAGGGCGACCAGCATCCCACAGGGGAAAAGAAGATGGGATTGACGGGATGGAGAGATTGGGGGACACAGTAAAAGAGCAAGTACTGCTAAGTTTGAAAACTGCTGTAGCTTATGAATGCATTTCATGCCGCACATAACATACATGCTGCATTGCAAGTCGCAGTGACAGGTCGTGCTTGGAGAACTTTCTGGGAGAACTTTGTTTTTACTCAGTCACAACACAGTGCAATATCACAGTGCACCAGTTCAGAGTAGATGCAGTGTAGGCCACATCAGTATGATTTGATGTGTATTAATGTGCATCTCTTCTTCCATCTAGATTCCCCTTAGATGAATAAAACATAATTTTGGATGCAGCATAGGCAGGCAGTCAGTCATGTTTGCTGTATCTTTTAAAATACATCTGTAACTCAAACTTGAGTATTAAACATTCATAATTGAATATTTTTGTTTTGAAAAGTCCAGTACATCTATTTCTAGTTAAAATTGTATATTTATACATTAAAGGAGTATTTCGTGATCCTAGCAGCCTCATTTTATGACATTTTTCAGTAGATATCCACGAAAAAAGCTTATACCCAAAATTTCAGTTGATTCCGATTTATGGTTTGCGAGTTATGCATGATTATGTGTATTACACTGCTCCATAGACAATGTGTTGTAATTTCGTTCTGGTGCACCAGAACGAAATTCAAATTTTTTGCGAAACAAATTAATTTGCAAGAAATATTTGGTACATAAACAATGTGTAGAAAAGTGGGAGGATGAGGCTGTGGATCACGAAATGCCCTTTTAATACATTTCTACATCCAATCTACCATGTAAATTTTGATCAATTACATCATATAGATCCTTGACTGATCTTCAATGATTAACAAATCATAACAATCGTTAAATTTTGTCTTCTTCTTAGAAAAGTTGAAATAATGTTTTGTGGGTCAATATGTAACCTGCTGGTCACAATGGCATATAATTCAATGATGACAAGAACCTCATATTGGTAAAAGGAAACATATTTGTCTGTACAATACATAGACATTAACCCTTACATTACTAGACCATACAAAACACTATACAGCACAAAGCGATGGCAAGACCATGCATCCCACATGATCTGATCAAGCAATGGCAAGACCATGCATCCCACATGATATGATTGCATAATCATGCCAAATTATCATTTCCAAGCCAGCATGCCCAAAATGTCCAGTATGTGATTGTGTTCTCATATTGTAGCTGAGGATAATCATAGATTTAGGTATTTAAAATCTATGGGATAATGTAATATCCCACATTACTAAACTCACAGAATTTGCCAAATTCCCATGCGCATCATTCCACTACACGAAGTTTACAATTACATATGCAAATGCAAATTAGGAAATTAGGGTGAAAAGCTTCTCAAATCATTCACTTACCAAAAATACCGTAAAATGGGGTAACTTCGGTCAGCGGGGTAACTTTGGTCGGTCAAATATTTTTTTTTAAATGGTCATATTTTAGTACAGCAATATTGTTTTTAGTCATATTTGGTGTCAATTTGTTAAGAAATATGTTTGGAAGAAATAATAGTCGCTCATGTGTAATTTCCTTGAAATTTCTGAAAAAAGCAGGATTTTGACCAAAATCACCATTTTTGTACATTTTTTCAGAAAAAATAAAATCGATATTTGTGAGCAAGGATGTGTGTTTGATTAATTTTGCAAGGTGTCAAATGTCACAAAAAAACAACAACTTGCCCATATTCAGCGAAGATCAATTTTTTTGATTTTTTTTCCTTCATGGAATGTAATACTGTGACCAAAGTTGCCCCAAAGGCGGGGTAACTTTGATCAGGTCATTTTTAACCCCTAGGGCACCCTTACAAAATAATTAAAAAATCTTTTTCAACTTCAAGGTGTAGAAGGGAACCCTGATGTCACAAAAAAGAGTTAATTAGAAATAAAATTGGTTTTGTTTGGAAGCAGTGGTTTAAAAACTCTGAAAAGTGCCCAAAGTTACCCCATTTTACGGTAGTTTACCATTTATATTATTCAACTTGTGCTGTTAATACATGTTTGGCTGCTGCATTAAAAAGAAATTTGCACAAAGGCGTTTTGCATCATTCCGCAATGCTTGATCATTTGGCCACAGAGCTCCTCTTAATTAATGCTAATCCTCTCCTTCCAATGCATAAAAGAGAGCTCCTCGCAACTCTTCATGTCATTGCAAAAGACTGTCCTACCTTAGATTGCAAAATATCCAGTTTAGAACCATAGAATTGAATGAAGCAATACTGTTACCAAAATACAGACAAAATAAGAGTGTGATCTATGATATCAGCATGATTGTGACATATTTGACCTTTTTTCCCCAGGATTTGAATTAGTCAACAGAATTAGGCCAAGTATCTTGTTCAAGGAGGGAGACCTTTAATATATTGATCAATATCCCCTTCCTGTTGTGTACAAGAAATCAATTCTTAACAAAACACACCTGAATTAAACTACACATACACATACTACTATTTTAAATAAATAGACATTGCCACACACCACCTGTGCAGGTGCAGCCCATTCAGGAGGCAGCAGCAGTAGTGATTAGCATGGGACATGCACTTTGTATGGGGGGTTTGGGGTTCAAACCCCCACAAATAAGCACACAAATGCCTCCGCTCCCCCTCAAATGAAACTCTACCCCATCCCACACAGGTAAATTTGTGTTCTGTATTTGTTTGTTTTCTAATTTCTGACCCTCCCAATTGACAATTTCACCCCCATGGAAATATTGGGGACATGACAAGTTGGCAACACTTCAACAAAATATGTCATTGGACAGTACATTAAAAAAAAAGATGAATAAGCCCAATCGCCATTCTAACTTCCGGTTTTTGAGAGCAGTTTTAGGACACTTTGACCTCTGACATATCGGGAAAATTTACGTAATTATTATTAATTTTCTTATTATTGTCACAATTTTGATCATTAAAAATACCAAATAATTAATTTATAAAACACTAATATTTTTTATATTTGTTTTAAATATTGTAAAACATTTTTAGATTATATTTTGTACATACAAAAACCCAATATTTCTGAATTTTCTGAAAGGTCAAAGGACAAAGTGTCCTAAAACTGCAAAAACTGTCCTACAATGCATTGCAAACTTCCAATGCCGATTGGGCTTATTAAGTGCAACTACATTGTGTAAGTTTGCACTGCAAATGACGTCATACAACTGCTTTCACAAACATTAAAATACTTAGTTAATATTTACTCTACCAAGTCAAGTATTCTTGTAAAATTGATTGCTACTGATATCTCACACAGTAGGCAGTTCAAAAGGTCCACCCCTCCCAAATAGCATGTCAAAAATGGCATTCTCTTTTGTCCTGTCTAAACTCACTGGCCTACACCCATTTCTCTTGCCAACAATGATCTAACCCTAAATCCTAACCCAAATCATATTAACAATAATCCTTAAACTTATCGGAAAACCTAGCTGTAAATGTCAAACCAACAACCAATCTTAAACCAATCCCCAAACTCAAATCCTAAAACTGAACTCTAAACCTAAAACATAGCTGTATTCCTGAAACATAACCCTAATACTAAAACACCAAACCTAATCTTCTGGGATGGCAGCAGTTATGCCACGAAGTATGACCAGGCCCGTACGCAGGATTTTTTTTGGGGGGTGCTGATTTTGAAAAAGTGGACTTTTTTCAAGAAGGGGGGGGGGCAATTTTGAGAAAAGTGGACTTTCTTCCCAAAATTTGGACCTTTTTTGACCAAAAAAGCGTAAAAAACCTGAGTTTTTTTATCGCTACGCTCGCAAATTGTGTTATTTTGGGACTTTTTGTATACTTTTGCAAATTTGGGGGCGGTGCGACCGCACCCCCACTGCGTACGGGCCTGAGTATGACTCATCTGCAAATACTGTAGAATTCCATCTACAAGCATGATGAGACTCTGGTCAATATTCCTATTTTGGGTCCTTTTCATATCTTGAAATCCCAAGAAGGTATGCCCCCCCCCACGCCTTTAATAAGGGTTTTTTTTTTTTTATAAAAGAGAGAGACGGCAGGCACCAGGGGTGAAAATAAGTGGGAGACAGGAGCCGTTTGGCCCCAGAAACTCTGAAATGGCCCCTGGTTCCATCTCAATTTTAGTTGACCAGGGGACACTTTCCTCATAAAACTGGCCCCCTGAATAGTGAACCAAAAATATCAAATTACAATTATTTAACTCATCCAGCACATCTTTATTTTTATTGGCCCTTGGTAATTGGAAATGGCCCTTAGTTCTTCCAAATCTTGGTGAACCAGGGGCCACTTTTATTTTGACAAAGTAGCCCCTGGTTCAAGCACTCTTATTTTCACCCTTGGCAGGCATGCACAAAAAAACATTATTTGGAGTTTGAGCAACTGATACAGGTGTCTAATAAGTATTTATTTGTAAGACCAATCTAATGTAATGTTTTAGTGGAGGGTGTCTGTCTGCCTTTGGTTTCTTTCATCAAACTAGAGCGGTTACCATACCATAGCTGAACCATGAGGCTTTGGGAGTAGATTGTGGTTTCCACTGTCACAGGTGCTTTTATAGTTTCTACTATGGTATGCCCTGATTTTGCTACACTACACACCAATTTTAGACTTGAGAATCATTCACCTGGTTCTGTGTCATCTTCATTCAGCTTTGATAGTCTGTGTTACAGACCATGAAGCTAGTCGCTACCAATGTCTACTAGCTTCATGACTACAAAATAATATACCTGTATTGTTCTAGGGGTATAAAGGTTGGTGTCTGCGCTTTACGCTAAATGTCGCGCCTAGCTTTGGCATGCTGCTCACCCCTCAGTATGGATCACAAAGGTTTTTGACAAAGCTTTAGTTCTGCTTCCATTCTATTATGACATAGACCATTGATGTTTCTATGGGCTATGATTATGGCCAGGACTCCCTGTTTCGTGTGCAACAGTGCGGTTAGCAGCGTTCGAAATTTTGGTTGTCCGGTTGCCCGGGACAACTCAAAAAGTTGCGGACAACCAAAAATACTGATTCGGTTGTCCGCCGGACAACCATAAATCGAGCCAAAAGTCACATTTGTAGGCCTCCAGACAACCAAAAACTTAGATGGACAACCAGAAATTGTAATCTGGTTGTCCGTGGGACAACCATTTATTTTTCCTAAATTCGAACACTGGCGGTTAGTTATGGGAAACATTTGGGGTATTTGAGTCCTTGTCAACATTACACAGAAGCTAAGTTTGGTTTGGGTAGGAAATATCTGAAAGTGGACCCATTGCTATACCAATTTTCCTAGATTTGAACAACATACCAAAAGCCACCCATATGACTGTAGGATGGGGGAGGCACCAATACAATTCTTTCATTGTCTGTGACTAACCTCCATGAAAAAAGTAACTATACTATCAGCAAATGATTCCAGAACTTGGGATCAATACAAGACCACAAATCAATGGCAATAGCCGCAATATGGATCAACAAATTTCATCATTTAGTAATTTCAAACCTTTCCTTTAAATCATATATGCTTAAATAGTACAAAAGATGCCATCGAAAATAGGCCTTAGAATTGCATTGCATCATGTACAATTGTACCTGTAGACCACAGACCTGTGTAGACCCTGCCGAATTGGCATCAGTCATGGATGAGGTCAATGCAAGACATTCATGGTGTCTAAAATTCAATATCTATAATACGGTTGATATATTCGAGACACTTTCTGTAGATTAATCAATTTGTTGACTTCCCCCTGTTCACATGATCAATTATTATGGCAACAAGTATCATTTGACCTATTTTCAAAGCCTTTCACCTAGATCTTCTAAGCTGATTGACAACTCTCTCACTTAAGACCCAGTTCATACTTTTTATTCCACATCGACTATTCAAAGCAACAAGCATTTCATTTCATTTCATTTTACAAATTTGGCTAAAAATCAAAAATATAAATTACATAATTACAAGAGAAAACAAAGGAAATAGACCCAATGGGCCTGGAAGTCAGAAGTGTCACGAAGATTTGTGACTCCTCCAAATATTTGTATAATTTTAATTGTTTTATTCTAACAAATGTTTGTAAAATCTATAATATATTTCCAACAGAAAATAACTGACTTTTCATGAAGAAAAATTTGTTAAATGATAAAAATGAATTAAAATAGATTGAATAACAAATACTTGTTTCATATGTAGTATGAATATGCATGTATGCAGTATGAACCAGCCTTAACTGCAAAACAACATATTGATGAAATGTTAGATTTCCTGGATCATAGAACAAATTCTTCCATCTGTTGAGACTCATTGATTTTCTTATTGAATTCTTATTTCACTAATTAACTTATTATATAATCACACTTTTATTCCCCATATTTTTTATGTGCATCACTGACACCGTCAACTGGGTCATTTCTATTGCTCTGCAAAAGGTGGGTAAACTATTCCACCCCTTGCACTTCGAGGGGAAAACTGAAGTACAGAAATACCTATTCGTGACCTGCAATCTACTTTATGTTATGTTGGGATCAGGTGTGTTGTACCATTTTTAAACTATTAGTGTCTATCAGTATCCCTAGTTAAATTGTCACCTCACACTTTTTCTACTGCAAATTTGCCCATATCACCAACCATTTTATGGTAGATGGTGAGGTTACCCTTTAATAATGACCTGGCCAATCTGTTTCAATTTGTTTGGACTGTCACCACATAGGCCTGTTTATACCTAACTTTACCGATAACCCCTTGCTCGGTACTGGGGAGAAACCACAGTCCACAGAATTAGAGAAGGAGAATCGGGACTCAACCGCCATCTTGATACATGCAGGCATATAGCAAAAATTGGGGGTATTCCGTTGCCCAATGCGCACAAGATATTTGTTGTCATGCAAGTGCGACATCACATGATGAGCACATTTTTTGATGCGACATGCATGCGATACCAAGACGCTAAAGATGTGATGCAGAATTGTTTTCGTTCGTCTCCACACACCGTCGGCAAGGACCCGAAAACCCCCAATTTTCTTCCCATAGTTGATGGCGCGATTGTACATTGCGGTATAGTGTCCCGGTTCTCCTTCTCTAATTCTGTGGGAGAAACATACACAGATAGCTTTAGTACTAGGTATCTCTTAGAGATCTAGGGCACCTCGAAAGCGGGTATGCCACCTGTATCACCAATACAATCATCCTGAAATATCATCATCCAGGTCAACAGATTTAATGAATAGGGCCAAAACACCAGTAACTCCTTGCTCAGTACTGGGAAGAAACATACACAAATAGCTATATAGTTCCAAGGTGCAGTTATTTCTGAAATCTAGGTCACCACATATACCACCTGCATCATGAATACAATCATCCTAGAATATCATCATCATCATCATCATCCAGGTCAACAGCAGAGGTCAACAGTTACAGCCAAAATGGGCTAAATACACCAACCCCTCCCTACATCCCAAATAAAAGTGCAGATGAACCCACAAATACTTTCTATTACTTTGGTAGCACACTGATTCAAATAATAAGGGTGTTATCTGCCATGTTAATTACTTATAAATGCTACATCCTGAATTTCGGGAGCAACTGATTGAAAAACACCCATCGGCCTAGTAAAAAGGCCGTATTTGGTTTAGTTTGTGTCATTTATTTAGTACAGATTAAAAAGGCAGTGATCTCACTGACCACCCCTGTTGACCACCTGCATAGTATTTAGTATTGAAATGTATGATGACCAATCTATCTCTCTAAATAAACTGACAAATGCTTGGAGATGATGACCATGATAATGATTCATAATTGCTCTCCCTTAGGAACAACTGTTGTTATCAAATATTTTGACTGAAAATTTATGAAAGGGACAATCAATGATTTGAAACACCAGATATGCTCTAGAAATAAAACGTTCAGATTACGGCATTTTGGAACTTTTAGTACTATATTTTGGTTCACCTCAAGTTTGGTAAAAACATTAATGTTTCTTTGTCATTGTACCACAAGCATGCCAACAAACCGGCCTTGTACAACAATGTACGCTCTGCGCAATTAACTTAAGTGCGCGATTCGATAAATTACGCACCTACGTCGCTACTGAAATTGAGGTGAAGTAAGTTTAGCATAATGGTTTACATTCAATATGAAGGCAAGTGAGGCTGCTGAATTTGGAAACCATGGCTAACATCTAACATACAATGTGCGAACAAGAGACACTCGCTGGGGTTACATGTGTAACTGAGACATTTACAGAATGATTTATTTACAATGTATTAATTATCATAAAATTGACTGAAAATCTGTCATTGTCCCTTCAAATACAATATTGTTGACTTATATTATCTAAACGTGTAAAATTATTATGGACTTCAATTGACTTGAAACTGTGACACTGTTGAACTGATGGCTATGATGATGACATGATGATGATGATGATGATGATGATGATGATGATGATGATGATGATGATGATGATGATAATTATGGATGTTGATTCACATTATAGGGCTATCAAATGTTTTTTATCAATTGTATGTACATAATATGAAGAGCTTTGTGTCAAAACCCCTTACATCCACTGCCCATTTTTGAGAACACATCATAAAATCATCAAAAAAGTCACTGATATATGGGGGTTTGCAACAAAAGCAGTTTTTGGCAGGATGCTTGGGTAGGATGAGTATCCCGCCAAAAACTGCTTTTGTTGAAAAACACTTTATATCAGTGATTATTTTGATGATTTTTTGATGTGTTCTCAAAATTGGGCAAGTGGATGTAAGGGGTTTTGAAACAAAGCTCTTCATATGTCTATTAATTATAGATATGTAACACAAAATTTATTTTCATTGCATCATTCTACATTGAAAACTAATAATTATAATTATAAATACATAAGGATAAATGTGAAGCCTCATTGCAGCTTGCATAGTCAGTACAGTACTCTCATTAACACCCATAGTACATTAACCTTGCAGCTTATTATTTATATACACAATTTACTTTTTGCAGGCAATTTGAAAATGATAATTTGTAAATGTAATATAAAAGAGAAAAAGTGATATTTCAAAACATTTTCAAAACAAATTCATCACATTTATTGAACAATATCTTCTATTCTATTTTTATAAATAAATGTTCTGAACTATGAACATTGAAATTGGAGATCTAATTTGCTATTAATGCAAAATCAGAATGCCTGAAATCACAATGGCTAGTGAATATTAATAATGAAAAGCAACACTGCAAAAATAATTTACCGCAGATAATTTATCTGATTTCTTTCTCATCCTATGATGATGACAGCCACTATTATTATGATTATAATGGATAATTCCATTTCATGACACATGGATCTCAAAACAAAAACTCAACCATCAGTACATAGTTCTTTCAACCCCAATATGTTTGTACATGACAGAATGACCTTTTAAATATGTCGTACAAAAACTCATACTCCACAAGTGGAGGTCAAATGGTGACATATGACTATTGAATTGAGGCTAATGAACTATGGCGTTATAAATGAGGTCATTTTGGTTCATAGTGTGATAGAAAACGCAGAGCCCCATGTCCTTGACCAAACCATAGATAGATTGCATAAATAAAGTCAAACTTAATTGGATAATTTGAGCATCATTTTCTGATGGAGTAATTTCTAGGAATTAGGCAGCTGTTTGATTCAAGATATTATAAATGCAAGTAAGGACAGCTTTTGACTCGCAAACATGGGTCAGAATTCTATTAATAAGCTGAACCTGTAGACTGCAGGTTGTGATTGATAATGGGATGAGTCCACCTCAAGTTTAATAGTATTTTTTTAAACAAAAATGCAAAAAATGGAAGAATTATAATGATTTTATGCAGTCTACTCAAGGAAAAGGCCTACATGGTTCATGTTAGCACTTGTTCAGTGAATAGGGGACCATGACAGACCCTCCCTGACATTACAAAATCCACCAGTCCTAGCCTAGCAAGCGCTCTCACGGTTGTGCGTGCTCAATCATGCGCACCCCCCTCCTCCTGGATGCGAGAAACTGGAACCAGTTCTATCAAGGTTCATGTCACTATTGTCACTATAACCCTGTTCACATTAGAAAATTTTATTCTTTCGACGAAGCTCGAACGAAGACTAAAAATCGTTTTTCCTAATGTGTACGCACTTTTCTTCCTTCGACAAAGATTAAAATTGTTTCGTTCAACGAAACTAAAAAGGTTGTTTCGACGAAGGAATACTTCCTTCGATGAAGCTAATTTTGTAATGTGTACGCTCGCTTCGTTCGACGAAGGAAAGTGATATGCGACAAGTGACCCTCGTCGGCTTAAAAAATAGCCGGGCATTAATAGCCTCGTTCGACCTTCATTAATTTTCATGAAATGTGTACAGTGCAATGTCTTTGTTCGATCTTCGTTCAGCGTAATGTGTATGTATGCTTAATTAGTTAATCAAGATTAACTTATCTTCATTGAATGAAGACATTTTCTAATGTGAACAGGGTCTATTGTGTATGGTCCATAGACCAGGTCCAACATTAGTTTAGTTCTGGTCTAACATGTTTTGTGCATACGGACCTATGATGAGTCAAAATTGTCATATTTCCAAAATAACACAGTTCATTACCCGCCATCAAACTCAGAGAATGAGTTGGGTTTATATACTGTGTTGTGACAGATGAGTGGGATTGACATCCTAGTATTGTTTATGCCAACTATGCTGTACATGTATGCATGCCAAAAATGCAGCATTTCTACATATTAAATTCCAACAAAAAAAAGAGCAAAAACTTAAAATGCACATACATGTAACAGCCTATTTTTAGCATGAAGTGGATTGTATTGACTGCAATTTTTGAACATAATTCAGACAAATTTTAAAAATATGCTTGCAAAAATAACCCTTTCAGATTTTCAATTTTTTTCAGATTTTTCAAGTTTTGGTTGATATTTTAGTGTCATTTAGTCTCTTTAAAAAACCCACCAACCAAGCCCATCAGCCCATAAATCATGTTTTTTTTTTTCTTTGTTACCTTAACCCAGTGTTCTGAGCTCTGACTTTTAAATCTCATTTTGGTAGCAAGATGTTGGATCCTAGCAATGTGTTAGGGCCTACATATTCGTAAAAGTCTGCACAAAAAGTAACGCAGCTACGCCTATAGCCTCAGAACTAGTAATTGTTTGAGTTAATATTTCTGCATAGAAAGAAGGATGATTTATTTACGCGCATTTTGATACCCCATTTGACATATTTCGTTCAATATTAATAACACTATAGTGCCTTTGAAGAAAAATACCCCAATTTAAAAGTTGCAGTTTACAGCAATCAATGGTTATTACACAAGCATTGTGGCCTGTAAAACCCTCTCCATTATCTTCGCGCTGACTTCAAATCAATACAAATAGCCTGCAACTTTTAAATTCGGGTATTTCTCTTTAAAAACACTGCACTGTGTTATTGATATTGAACGAAATTGGACAAATGGGGGTACAAATTAATGCGCGTAAATAAATTATCCTTCTTTCTATGTTGGAATATTGTGAACATAATTATTCATTCTGACGCTATAGGCATATTTATAACAGCTGCGTTACTTTTTGTGCAGTCTTTAATTGTAGCCTATAATTTTGGCTGTGTCCTGCAGTTGTGGTCACAGCAAACTGTATAATTCTAAAAAGTGTTCCGGACAACATAGACATATGTAAGATTGCTATTTAAAGCCTCATACTTTTGAATTATTATATACCAATTGATCAATTGAAAACAACAATTAGCTTACCTCTTCTTCAACGTTCATATTTTCTGGTGAATCCTTTGGAAGAATTCCCATGTGTGGTTCCACAAGGTCCGGTCTGGGGCCCTGTCTCATCCACTCACTCAGCTAGCCGTGGTTACAGGCTTCCATACAAGCCTGTTACCATTGCCAACTGGGTGGGTAGCTAGGGCTCCTCTATCAATTCAAACAATAATGAAAAAGATGACAACCACTTCCTTCACGTCCGTAAAATTCACCAATTACGTAAAATCCTGATAAATCTGTCGAAAATATATAAGTTCCCTCCTTAGTAATCAATATTCATTAATCCAGGAACATAATAAGATATCCAGAATTGTCTACCTGCTTCCAACTTTTACCAATGCAAACAGCACAAGAAATTTCAAGTATAAAATTTCACTGATCATCCACTGACGTCTTTGTCGCAAAATGGTCGTGTGCGTTTCAAGTTCGCTAGCACTAGCAGTATAAAAGTATACACAAACTTAAGCAAAAATAATCATCCTTGTTATTTCATCCAGGAATTTTTTTTGCTGTAAAAAATTGCCGACTCACATCACCAAGTGTTGACTTATCCTCACAAGGCACATTACGCTCTTGTATCCATGGTGGATGGTGTTGTGTGTTCGGTTAGCACTGGCAAATCATCATCACCACCGTCGGTCATATTAAGAATAGATGGGGATATAGTCTTTAATCCAAAATGCTGTCAAACAAAATTCTCTGTTCATATAGAGAATACAAGGGAAGTGCTATTGTACTGCACTGTGTACTCTCTCTACTTCAACCTAGCTACTGTACATATTTAAGGGGAGATCCCGTAGCAACACGGCTGTTGTATGGATGGCTGCCTGGATATACAGCGGCTACCCTGGAGTAAGTGGACGGATGGACGGACGGCCGGACGGACAGCTTAAGCCAACTGGTTAAATAAGTATGACCTAAAACACAAGACAGTGTTCATGTGCCTGGTAAACAGTGATCCTAGACTTACTGAAAGCAGTGAATAGCGAGACGAGCAAGTTCATTCCTTGCCGTGAATCGGCAGCACTATGCTGGGATGGGCCCATACAAACCGGCATGGTTGATGCCCCATTCAAGCTATTTAGGTTGGTCAATGAACACTGAAATGCTACCGGCATGACGATGATAATTAGAGTACCTGTGTCACACAATTGATAATGACAGTCAGCAGTGGTTTGAATAGGGCCTACCAGTACATGTAGTGTTTTATTCCACACACTAACTAAAGCACTAACACATGGTATCAAATAGAGCCAAAATATCAACAGGTTGGTAGATAACACACATGCACATATACAGTATTCCCTGATGTGAGGTGACCAGCGTTTCAAGTCATGGCCTGGAGTGTAAGCACAGCAAGTTCAACTCTTATATAATCCAGTAGTATATGGTCTGATCAATCTTTACACTGACATTATCATGCCTGACTTCCACTCTCCACAAATCAAAATACTTTGGCTAGCTAGTGAATCAGACACAACAACATAAACAAGCCCACGCTTGGACAGCTTCAATAATAATTTGGTTCCACTTTTTATCAAGTGACAGTACGGCAGATGAATGGCCAAGTTTGTCGATGATTTCACAGGCCTACTGCAGAGGCAGGCTATACACTAAAGCTAGCTAACGTCAGGACCTTGACCTTTTTAGCATATCAACTTGGTAGAACTGGATGCACAGTATGTAAACAGGCCCCATAACAATCTGCACACAGGCTGCATATTTAGGGGTTTCTGTGGCACCAATGATATAAAATTGGTATAATACAAAATGTTGGTTGCCTGCCTGCCACTGAAGCTCAAACAGCTGACAGTAAATAAGTCAGCCAAAAGCTTAGCAGTCAGAGCAATGCAACACACTGGCACATAGCATAGGAGGTTTTCCCAATCATGCATCCACACACAGTAACATAGCCTTGGTGTATAATAATGCAATTTTTATTAATGCTGCAGTTAGCTTTATGCAGGCGTCACTCTGCAGCCTGGACCCACCCTCCTCAGGTCATCACCTTTCTTCACCTGAGCCAATTATTTGTAACGTCAGGATTTCACCATCACTTCACATACTTTACAAAAAGCAAAGGCAGAGCATCACTTTTATCAGCAAATGTGTTAGTCCAGGCTTCACCCTTTGAAATATTTCCATAGGTGAGGCTTCACTTTTGTGAACCAACTATCATTGGGGATTTATAGGAAGCATGGCGACAGGTAGTGGATACGATGTCACATCACCAGAAAACACAAATTACTAGTCAAAGCTTCACACCTTTCATGATTTGTAATAGGTAAAGCTTCACCCAATGAAGAACAAAGAACGTCAGGACTTCACTACAACAACAAATAGGTCAGGGTCAGGCTTAGGCGTCTAATAGATGTCTATATTTGGTGACCTCTGAGGAGGGTGGGTCCAGGATGCAGAGTGATGCTTGCATTAGACAAGAGTGATGCAGTGATGACAGATACAGTCCAATGATGGCACACTTGCCATAAAACTCACAAGAAATTGATTTTTTTATTTCTTGAGGCAGGGTGGCTATTTGCAGCAGAGTGTACTGCGATCACTTGGTTACACTAGTAGTACTACTACTAGTATATTCCGATGCTGAGCTAGACATAGAGAACGGATAACTTATTTTGTTTGCTTGTTTAAAATTAAACCAAGAGAGGTTTTTGTATACTCTGACATTTTTCAAATGTCAGATGAGCAAATTTTCTATCGCAGTGCAAAATGCGGTACAGAATTGTCAATAATAAATTAGATTGGCTTTTAAGTTTCCTTTCTTCCTATCGTAACTGCTACCAAAATAATCTTTGCAACAACAACTGACAATACAAGAAACTAGGGAGACGACCACAAAGAGAATAATGAACACAGAAGTAGACATACATCTAGCAGACGCCTGAACCATTTTGGCCAAAACTTTTAAACTTTAAAATATATTTACAAAAATATAAAATTTAAACACAGATTTTATTACATTTCACTGCATTCAAATGTTTCACCCAATGGCGATCCTCAGGTGAAAGAAAAAAATACATATATTAAAAAAAAAATTTAAATGCCTTCTTTGGCCTCCATGGACCAGATGTGTCACAAATATAAAAATATAAGATATATAAAACTTACTAGTAAGTACATAAACAAACAAATGAACAAGCAAAGCAAACAATTAGTTGGTTTTTAGCGGGTTCGCCGTCGGACAAGTTTAGAACTGTCAAGCTTTCGTCAGGAGTAGCTCTGACTTCTTCAGGACAAAGTACCTAAGAATGAGACATGTAGACCGCCCTTGTCTACTGATGACTCTGAAAAGAGTCGATTCACTGAAGACTGCCCCTTGTCAACAGAGAACAAGCAGATCTCGCCTATCTGCTAATATAAAGGTTTTGGTGGCTCTGAAAAGAGCCGTTCACTGAAGACTGCCCTTGTCTACAGAGAACTAGCAGATCTCGCCTATCTGCTAATATAAAGGTTTTGGTGGCTCTGAAAAGAGCCGTTCACTGAAGACTGCCCCTTGTCAACAGAGAACTAGCAGATCTCGCCTATCTGCTAATATAAAGGTTTTGGTGGCTCTGAAAAGAGCCGTTCACTGAAGACTGCCCCTTGTCTACAGAGAACTAGCAGATCTCGCCTATCTGCTAATATAAAGGTTTTGGCAACAAACAAACAAATCAAACAAAGCAAACAAACAAACAAATCAATTTAAAACAATTATAATATAGGTATGCTAGGTGAATTCAAATTTGCCATCAAACTGCATCATTTTATATATCAAATCAAAGCCCTTGAGTAAACAAAGCCAAAACTGAAAACCATTTTTTCATAGCACTTTCCGTAGCAACGTTACATCTTGTCAAAGATTGACTTTCATCAAAAAGTTTCAGCTAGCAAAATTCCCCAAAATGGCATTTCGGGGGTGTTTCTAGATCTTTTCCATGTGCGAGTGACTTATCACCATAAAAAATCATATATTTGGGTCAAGTGAAGTATAGAAAACATATTTATGTATGTTTCCTTCTTCGGCCAGTTGTTTTAAATTTCTATGTAAATATGCATTGACATTGTCGGCGAATTTGGCTGACTAGCAAATGTGTTAACTAAGGTTTGCCTGGGTTACCTATATAATATGGATTAATGAATTTAAGTTCAACACTCTGCTGAAGGGGTAGTGATTGTTGCGCATAGGGGCAAAAGAGAGAGCCAGGGGCACACGCTAGGACTGAGCAGCCCATGTTACCTGTTTCATCAGCCTGACCAGCGCTATATAAATCCTCCAAAAACCTTAAAGCAATAATGTGCAATTTCCATAAAGAATAGATTCTTATTTGTTTTCTACAAAATGTTAGTTTTAACTGACCCTTTAATTTTGAGCCAACAAATAAAGTAAAACAAAGAAAATTGTTTTTTTCATTCCACGCTTATAAAAACATCAATGGGTTTATTAGATCTCAGTGAGTGAGCACCGAGTGTTATTATTTTGAGCGGAGCTTCACGCAGATGGGATGTATAAATAAGACGTATAATGAATAGTGATATACAAACAGTAATACGTCAATGACTCAATGATAGACGTGCACGAGATGTGTCAGCCATCGCATCGCTCGATCAGTGAATACAATGAATAAAACTGGAGATGCCACTGTTTTTCCATGTTATAACATAAAGTTATGACAAAAGTTGTACAGAATTGTACAGAAATCTGTACAACTTGAAAAGTGGAGGAAATACATGTAGTCAGTTGCAGATCTACCCCCATTTTGCCTGTCAAAACTCAATCAGTATCAGACTATCAAAATCTGAATCATAAGAATTTTAGTATCATAAGTATTTCATAATAAAAAAAATATATTCATAACTGTTCGGCAGTTATCAACACAAACTAACAACATAAAGAACAGCTGATATGTTTAAATTACCAATATATTGCATCTAATAGTCCCTTCATTGACAACCCCTTTACAGAATTCTTTACAATTATTTAACAATTCCACAATTGTTGATTTATCAATACAGTAATTCAATGAATCTATAAACTGAAGAAAAGCAACAATAACCTTACTAAGATGCCATAATAATTTGATTGATCCATTAGTGTCAAATGACATCACCAATTTTCTTCACCTTTTGACCTAAGAAGTCATTGTCCTTTAATTTTGTCCTTTTTTGTTCATGCCATGGTCTAGGCTGGGGGAGCCTCTGTGCATCACCACACAGTTAAGTGCCAACCTCAAGACCCCATTTTCAAGATCTTTTTTCTCTTCAGGAGATCCTGCAAACACTGCTAAGTCATGTCATTGTCCCCTCTGATCCACTTTAAAAGGGCACAAGACGAGATACCGATACCAGAGGCGGATTTAGAGGGGGACGTACCCGGCGCGCGCCC
Source organism: Amphiura filiformis (assembly GCF_039555335.1). NCBI lineage: Eukaryota > Metazoa > Echinodermata > Ophiuroidea > Amphilepidida > Amphiuridae > Amphiura > Amphiura filiformis. The sequence continues at coordinate 44,695,709 of NC_092639.1, read as the reverse complement.
CTCTAATTTTTGCAGAGCGGCGCCACGCCCCCTAATTTTTGCAGAGCGGTGCCTGACTTTGTGTGGGTGACTTGGCGCCCATATGGCGCCCCCTCTATTGAAAATTCCTGGATCCGCTTCTGGATTCCCATGTAGTCATCTATTATTGCTCTCACCCATCTCCAGTAAAATTAGTAACAAAAGACAATGTTCCATATACATGTACATCTGAAGGGACTGTCTTTTTTTAATTTGCAGGAGAGCATTAAGTGCTCTTCTGGAGCCTTCAAGGAAAGCTGTTTAGAGTATCTACAATAGAATGTAAGGAGCAAATGGTCAACTAAGGAGAGCTAAAAATCACTTCCCTATATCAGATTTAAGGAGAGCAGTAGAGAGTGATTGCTTCTGCCCTCCTCAAAATGTTGTCCCTTTGTACTTCAAACAAACTATACAGGATGTACTTCAATTTTTTTCAGATTAAAATGTTCCAGTATGAGTAGGCTGGATGCACAATATTTAGGAAATGTCAAACTTGAGTGCAGGAAGAAAACAATCTAGCTTTAAAAGGCGTCACTCCAAGGCTGGCTGGTAAGATCCCGGGTTAGATGCCCTAGCCATGCATATGGTCAAACATGTGACTGGATGGTTTGATGGCCTAGCCATGCATAGTGATAAAGGGTCATCTTGGTCCACATGAGTCACTCAAATCATTGTCACAGAAGATTACCTACATCTAAGACTAGTTTTGGAAATAATTGGGGGGGGCTAGGGAATTTGGGTCAGGCAGAAATTTTTTTTCGCTGCCTTTGGAGGCAAAATTATTTTTTTCAATTTTAATGAAGTTGTCTTTTTTCAATTTTAATGTATACCTTTATACAGAGCTGGGTAGGGGAAATTTTTTTTTTTTTGCTCATCAGTGAGGCAAATTTTTTTTTTTTACTCATCAGTGAGGCAAAATTTTTTTTTTTTACTCATCAGTGAGGCAAAACTTTTTTTTTTCAAAAAACTCCCTAGCCCCCCCGATGATATCTAATGGTGCGTCCCTTAGATGTCCTAGCCATGCATATGGTCAAACATGTGACTGGATGGTTTGATGGCCACAGTAATAGGGTCATCTTGGCCCACATGAGTCACTCAACATGCTCAAATCTTCATCACTGAAGATTAATAAGTACCTGCATCTAAGACTACATGTAGTTTTGGAAATATTAGAAACATTTTCATTGATTCAACTGTGTGTATGCCTATTATAAAGGTGATACAATAGGTAATTTATACCTATTGGCTAAACTTACATAGCCATTAGAGATGACGTTATTGAACCAGCAAGACTAGCTTCTCAAATTCTGTATTTATCCTTGAATATTTAACTTCTTCAAGATCTTTAATTAAGGCTTTGTGCAGATTTGTCATTCCCAAAGAATAAGCATAATAACAACAACAACTTACACCTTGACCTGCAGACTAGCAAATCCTTAAGTCTAGAAAGGATATTGGCCTAGGACAGAGGACAGAGGATGTTCCTTCAACATCAGCTTAAGCTGAAGGATCAAGTCATCCTAAGTGATGCTATCAAGTGAAATGCCTGCACTAAGTGCCAAAATGATCCCATTCCCTATGACAAAGTTCCAAATCTCCATTTAACTGTGAATGCTCAAAAATTGACCTCAAGTGGTGGAGTATGAGTTTTTGTACCTAGTGCATTCAAATGTCATTCAATGAGTGAACCACAGATATTGGAGTGAACCAACATATTGGGGTTAACTGTGTCCTGATGGAATTGACATCTTTCAGATTTAAAGCTGATTTGTCATTAAAATTGACTTGGGGGATATGGCTCAAAATAAGGGTTCAAGGTCAAGTTTACTGTATCCAAGGAAATTTTCATGATTTTACTTTCCCCGGTTAATTCCAAAACTGCACAAGTGCACATTTAAAACCCAACGAAAATACTTTTCACCCAAAGGCTTTAATGTGTAACTGTTTGTAACTACGTATATAAGAAAACTGCAAAACTGTTGCAAGCAGTTCAAATTGTGAAATTTAATACCGTGAAAATATTATGCTTTAGAGTATTGTTTTCTGCATTAAAAATTGTTTCTGGGAAACTGTAAATCCAATTTTGATGGAATTTCAGAATATTAAATCCTGTTAAAACACAAGCATCAAATCTGATTTGCTCAAAACTGATTGATTTTATTTTGAATGTATCACATTTAATCATTAAGGGGTACTACACCCCTCGATAAATTTGTGTCTATTTTGCATTTTCTCAAAAACTAATAACACAGTGGTAACAAAAGTTATGTATATTATAGGGCAAGGAATCCAATTACTACACTGGAATTTCAGTGACCCAAGACAAGCGGTTTGTTATTTATGATCAGAAATAAGGTACCGCTAGGATGTACCTCGTTTCCTATCATATATAATGAACCGCTTGTCTTGAGTCACTGAAATTTCAGTGTAGTAATTGGATTCCTTGCCCCAATAATATACATAACTTTTGTTACCAGTGTGTAATTATTTTTTGAGAAAAATGCAAAAATAGTCACAAATTTACCACATGGGTGTAGTACCCCCTTAAGAATTGGCAGAAACCTTGGATACAGCAAGGAGCCTAGCAGGCCTGAGCTGAAAATGTGCCCAAATTAAATGATTTTGCCCTTTAAATTCAATGTCCATTTGGGTCAAATCTTTGAGCTGACCTGGCCAGATATGACCACAATCAAAATGAAATTGACCCCATCTCCAACACCACTTCAACACCAGTTCAACAATATGATGTTAGGGACGCACCATTAGATATTATCCGGGGGGGGGGGGCTAGGGAGTTTGGGTCAGGCAGAAATCGGCAAAAGTTTTGTTTTTTTGCTGACTTCGGAAGCAAATTTTTTTTTCGCTGCTAAAGTGTCTTTTTTCAATTTTAATGTATACCTTTATACAGAGCTGGGTAGGGAATTTTTTTTACTCATCAGTGAGGCAAAATTTTTTTTACTCATCAGTGAGGCAACATTTTTTTCAAAAACTCCCTAGCCCCCGATAATATCTAATGGTGCGTTCCTTACCCATCAAACATACACAGGATGTGAAAAGTTTGTTGCCCCACAGCTGATCTGAACCGACTGTCTTTTATCATGGGTCACTTGCCCAGCTATTATCAGATGAGCCACAGGGAGATCGGATAATTGTTTGTTTGTATTTTTGTCCTGCGGCGAATTGAACCCATGATCTCTCGCACCAAAAGCAAAGACCAGTGTGTCACGCTACCCTAATTCTGGGGAAGTTTAAGGCTCCCCCCTTGGAGTCAGAAAATTTTGCAAATAAAGAGGTCAAAATCACCAATTTTCACAATATCTGAACATATTTTCTACGTACAAAGCAATTACTCCCAGGGGAGGGGGAGACAGGGCCCTTTCCCCCTCAACCCATCTATGATTAAACAATTCCCCATAACTACTCTACAGCAAGCATCTAATAATTCCTACCCTTACATTTAAGTCCAACCTTTGGAATTTATCGATGTCTGACTTGAATTTCAAAAAGTAGTGTTTGACCATCACACCGGTCAGCCAGCTCTTTCAGCTCCAGCTCTTTCAGCTCCACAGTCCACACACAATTCCCAGGCCTGGACATAGCTTTTGTACAAACTCCTAATCAACTTGCCCATTCAATTTACAACACTAGTCAGTCACTCTCTTATAGACATTTTAAGTGTCCCGGTCAAACGCGGCTGGAATTACGAGACAGGAATTAAAGAAATACTTATGAAGGCAGCCGGTAACATCCTTATTTTTTCCTGTCCGACTACGACTAGGTTTTAACAAGTATATTTTCCTTCCTTCAAATTAGAACAAATCCCAATGGCATTGCATTGCCTTTATAAAATGCCAACTCAATCTAATAGTCGGAAATTAAAGTTGTACCAGTCGGCCTTTATCTTACAGAAGTTCACTTAGATTGCAATTTCAACAGGACTGCTTAGTTGTAATTTGGACCCAATTAGACGAGCCTCGTAATTATACGTTGTAAGTGCATATTACTTAAGAGTAGTAAACAAGCTTTGTAATTATAAGTTATAAGTGCTTATTAAAGGAGTATTTTGTGATCCTATCATCCTCTTTTTATGACATTTTTCAGTACATATCCACGAAAAAAGCATATTCTCAAAATTTCAGTTGATTCCGATTTTGCGTTTGCGAGTTATGCATGATTATGTGTATTACACTGCTCCATAGACAATGCGTTGTAATTTCGTTCTGGTGCACCAGAACGAAATTCAAATTTCATAATATCTTTGCTAAGCGAATTAATCTGCAAGAAATATTTTGTACATAAACATTATGTAGCCAGAGTATTCCAGTGATATAAAAATCTCAACTTTTTTTTTTTTTTTTTGAGTGGGGGGATGAGGCTGTGGATCACAAAATGCCCTTTTAATTGGGAGTAATTAGTAGACAAATCAATGAACAAGCCCCGAGATGTTGATACGTTTATTACAGGAGCCAAGTGAGTGCCTGTTGCTTGTTTATTTCTTCTTTACCCAGGGGTAAATGTGCATGAACAACATCAACATTCAGTGCATGTACCATGATTTATCTATAGTTTCTTGACCAACAATTTTGGCTATTTTCATCGCAAAATTGTCGCTAAAAATGTCAAAACAATACAAGCAATATGAATGTTTCAACATTCAATTTTAGACAATTTCATTACATGCAACATAATTTTGTTAACACAGTTTCTGATTGGCTTTGTGGTCCATTAAATGTGGTGCCTAAAATGTGTCCTCAACAAAAGGGCGGTTCTCAGGCTTTTGTAGGTCATTAAAAAAATTAACATACTTGCAAAGGTTAACATTTTTTTGCAAAGGTAAAAAGCTTTTTTGCAAAAAGTTAACACTTTAACTTTTTTTGGAAAAAAGTTAACACTTTTTGCAAAAGGTTAACATTTTTTGGCAATAGGTTAACATTTTTTGCAAAAGGTTAACATTTTCTACACAGAAACATAACCATACATCTGAGCTCATTTTATACTATAGGCCTACCCTTTTCAAACTTCATTTGGCTGGAGCAACAAAAGTTCATGAAAAGTTACAAACAAAACTGAATGAAAAGTAGCCATGGATCATATTTTGATGATATATTTCAACAGCATCCAGGGTTTTAAGCCAGCCCTAGTCCTGGTTCACGAGTCCAAGCAAAAAAAAAAACAAACAAAAAAAAACAGGTTAATTTCTAAATTTTGGAAAAAATATAGGAATTATAGGACATTTTGCAACAATATAGTAAACTAAAGGAAAAATAGGACCGCTTGAAGCCCTGAGCACCTATTAAAGCACCTCCACTCACACCCACAATCTCTCAACATCACCCAGCACACTGCATGTCTCCATCTTCCATGAAACTCCTCAACTTTTACAAGAGCTTTGTTTTTCAATCTTGCCCCTAATTGTTCATCACTTTGAATTCATTCAACTTATAATCAAGTGTTGATGTAATCCTATAAGTACAACTCGGAAAAAAAATCATAGATGTCTTCATATGATACAAGTAGCAATCTTTGTAAGGTCAAAAAGCTGCTGGATTATTGCGTTAACCCACCCACAAATATCAAGTGCCCGTCTTGAAAATATTTGCTTATGTGTGACTCGCCTGAAAAATCAAAGAATACCAATTGAATCGTCTCGGGTGCTCGCAGACCCACAGCTACAACCTGACACCCACCCACGTGATGACTTAACATCCAGCTCCGACGATGTCGACTTCTGATGTTCTCATCAAGCAAATGCAATTTGCCGGCGATTTTCCACGCAACCGTCTTCATGTTTCATGGAAATCCTATCCTCCCCTACCTTTGCCAAACGTCTAACCTAGATTTCAGGAATCTCTGTCATGCCAAAAGGCGCTATCCTGTCTTCTTTTTCAAAGTTGTATTTCTTTGTGGCATGGTTCACACAACTTTTATACTATTACGTTCTACCATACTTATTGGATGCAACTGTGTAAAACTACATTTGGATACAAACTTTCTTTTGTCAAAGTATAACAGAATCACATTCTGTACATTCATATTCATAGGTACAAATTTCTTCAAATGCACAAATTTCTTCTTAAATAACAAACCATAAGTAGAGCTGCATAATCTACTGCACCTATCTTCACAGCAGCTGAAAGGAGTATCCCATCATGCATTGCAGTATATCTGCATGCCCCATAGCAAATGTATACAATATATCAACAAGAGCCGCTTAGATATTGAGAGCTATGGATAGTCTCACAATACTTTTAGGGGTCATATTTTTGCAAACAAAAGTCTAAGCTTCCCTGATTTAAACGAGTTATTTAAAGTTGAAGTGAGGGATTTTGTGTACCGGTACACTTTCTATGGCACATTCAGTTCTATTATATGGTACCGCAAAGCATACTGGGATACTCCCTTCAGCTGCTGTGACCTAGCTTTATCATAATACGCCTTTCGCAACCTCTATAAAATATAAAAATCCCTCAACTCTTCAGTGAAATTGCCATAACCAAATAATGCAACTCTAGCATCTTTTTGCTTTGTCAACTTTTGATTTGCTATGCATTTTTAGTATGTGTCAATTTAAAAAATAATATTCAAAGTGTTTATTTGTAATCTAATAACACCAAAGCTCCTCAAAATATATTTCTCATGACTTTTCCATACAATTACAATTCAGTTTTTTTCCACATCTTTACAAATCTGAAAATTGATATGAAATATCTATATGACTTGTAAAACACAACTTAACTCCTCCAGCAACAAAGTGCTGTCTGGCTGTAAACCATGAAACCTTAGATGAACTAACAGCTTTCTTTTAGTGGCCCAGTTTTTGTGTTCTCATCTCAACACTAGACACAACAAATTATCTCTACTGTATTGTGTCTGTGTGTACATACAATAGGACTCTATGCCTCAGCCCACATATATGTTACGTGATCCTGGATTTCTACCCGTTTATTTGTTATGAATTATCACTGATAGCGTCCTGAGCACATTTCACGACAGCCTCCTCTTTTTTTGATTAACTACGGTACATGACTGTGCATGATGAATGACAAGATTTTATTGTGATGTTTTAGAAATTTAAAATCCTTTGTTTGAGGCAATGGATTTCATATAAAGACAGCATTATTATTCCATCATGCAGCCCATGAAAAGGTACAAAAAGAGGAATACAAAAACAAGTTTAACCTACTTTTATCCAAATAAGCCTTTTGCAACCTCAGTAAAATAAAATCCCCACTGTTTCTATAACGTAATTGCCATAACCAAATAATGCAATGCCATGGTCTTTTTGCTTTGCCAACTTTTGATCTGCTATGCATATTTGAGTATGTGTACATTTTACAATTAATGTTCAAACTTCAAAGTATTCATTTGTAAACAAATAGTGCTAAAGTTCTTCAAAATATATTTTACACGACTTTTTCAATTTTTTTCCCACATCTTTATAAACCTGAAAATTGATATATGAAATATCTATATGACTTGCCAAATACAACTTAAACTCCTTCAGCAACAAAGTGCTGTCTGGCTGTAACACAAGAAACCTTAGATGAGCTAACAGCTTTCTTTTAGTGGCCCAGTTTTTGTGTTCTCATCTCAACACTAGACACAACAAATTATCTCTACTGTATTGTGTCTGTGTGTACATACAATAGGACTCTATGCCTCAGCCCACATATATGTTACGTGATCCTGGATATCTACCAGTTTATTTGTTATGAATTATCACTGATAGCGTCCTGAGCACATTTCACGACAGCCTCCTCTTCTTTTGATTAACTACGGTACATGACTGTGCATGATGAATGACAAGATTATATTGTGACATTTTAGAAATTTAAAATCCTGTGTTTGAGGCAATGCATTTCATATAAAGACAGCATCATTATTCCATCATTTAGCCCATGAGAGGTAAACAAGAGGAATATAAAAAAGTTTTTAACACATCACTTGGCACTTATCTTCAAATCAATTCTGTAGGCTTTGCTTTAAGGGATGTGACCCAATCAACAGCCACCTCTACCAATTTTCTTCAGCAAAACTGAGATTTTGGTATCCGAAGAAACCTCATAGTTTACCCCCATTACAATTGAGTGCGCCACTCACACCTCCATGTGCGGGAATCTTATCTGCTGAATTCATGATGAAATGTAGGCTTACTTATCTGTGTCTTCAATATAAAGTTTAATCATTTACAAGAGGTCTATGCCCAATCAGCTTTCCCCAAATATCTTTGTTTTTCCCCTTCTTCCTTGATTTTTTTCTTTCTCGCTCTCACTTTCTCTTTCTCTGTCTTTCCATTTGTATTCAGCATTTACGCAGACCTGCCACTATCATCTGATCCGAAGTTATTACCCAATTATTCAAATATCCACGTACGTTTTCTTTCCTTTTTATCCATTTGTTTCTACAATTTCTTTATATGTTTGTGTGCTTTGGTAGAATAACCTTTGAACATTCTAAAGCAAAAAAAATCCAGTCGTAAAAGACCCAATATTCCCTGTAACATGACTTACCTATAAGGGATGCAGAGTCACAGAAACAGCACATCAGCAGAACAGGTTATGAAAAGAAAGACAAAAGAGAACAAAAATATTAAATTACAAAATTATAAATTTAACAAATTGTTATTTAGTTTTAATAAGCATGTAAAATAAGACTTATGCTATAAACTAATTAATAAATTGTTCAAATTAAGGGTAGATGTGGTATTGTTGGTCGAAGCACCCAAAATATTGATTTTCATTATCTTAAGGGGGTACTACACCCCTCGATAATTTTGTGTCTATTTTTGCATTTTTCTCAAAAACTAAAAACACAGTGGTAACAAAGTTGTGTATATTATAGTAGGAATCAATTTACACTGGAATTTCAGTGACCCAAGACAAGCGGTTCGTTATTTATGATAAGAAAAGAGGTACCGCTAGAATGTACCTCATTTCCTATCATATAGCCTATACTGAACCGCTTGTCTTAAGTCACTGAAATGTCAGTGTAGTAATTGGATTCCTTGCCCCAATAATATACATAACTTTTGTTACCAGTGTGTTATTATATTTTGAGAAAAATGCAAAAATAGTCACAGGGGTGTAGTACCCCCTTAATCAATATAATATTGAAAAATAACACTTTGACATTTTGCAAAAGTTCATTCTACAAATCACATACTTTGAAAACTTGCTTGATTGTTGTTAATGAGTTATGTATGTTTAACAAAAGTGTTGTGGTTTCAGCCCTCTTTACAACATAACTCTAGAACCACAGGACCTACAAAAGCATAGCTGTGATATTTGAATTCTTCTACACACTCACTATGAAATGATCAATGCAATTTTTGCCAAACCATTTTTGCCAAACCATTTGCCAAACCAAGTTGTATTTTGCAAACAGAAAGATAGTTTACAAAAGACCATAGTGGATATGTCATTCCCTCACCTTCATTTCTTTATCTTAAAACCTTTTGTAAACATTTCCTTTGTAAAATATTACACACAATACAAGGCAATTTGTTAATGCTTGACAAAATACAAAATATTTGTTAATCTACACCCTTTACTTCCTTCATGGATTTCTATGTTACTTCAGGACAGCTTTTCAACATGAAATCCTCCTTCCAGCCAGCCAGCCTTCCAATCATGCAAATAGTACATAAATCTTGTTTATAATAAATGAAATTGATGGCAAGATTATCTAATCACATTATTACAAACACCCTTGTCATCTAATTTAATCACTCAAATCAAATAAAACCTACACTTTTTGACAGCATCTAAAAATAAAATATCACTCCCTTGAGAAAAATAAATCAAAAGAAAGTTACAATAACAGATAAAACCCATCAATTTTATATATTAAATTCATCTTCTGTGACCATCATGCAAGTCTCAGAAGTAAGCTGTATACTGCCCTCTATTATTTAAGAACAGTTATCTGGGAGCAGAACACTGTAGAGTAAAATCATTAACCCTCTCCACTAGGGTGTCCACTGCAGACGACAAGTTTCAAATTTTCATTAAAAATTCAAAAAATTTCAAAATTGTACATTTTCATGACCGTATTTGGAATCGGCATAAAAAATTCATGTGAAATTATTACAAACAAGCCCATTATTGGTTCAGTAGTTCTTGAGATAGCTCTTGATATTTTGAGAAAATATCTCAAAACTTGGGACCTGTGGCTAGCATGCAAAGCATACTACAACTTCAAACTAGAAACATGCAAAAATGTGACAGAATCTGATCCAATCAGGCCAAAGGCAAACAATTTTAAAAATTGAGATACAAGCAAGTCAGGGAGCCAACAGCATTATAAAAGTTCAACATTTTGCAGCGAGTTATGCCCGATCCTGACTCCACTTCGATGGCCGATGCGATAAAATAAAATGTACATTTTAATTTCATCGCGCGATGTTGCGATGTTTTAAAAGCATGTGCGGTCTGCAACTCCTTTTAAGGTCATTCTGCCGACCTTGATTTTCCAGCAGCCAATCAGAAGCATGCACGGCTGCGATATCGCAGCGCGATGCGAAAAAGTTGAACATTGTTCAACTCCATCATGACCAAAATTTCCACCGCGCAATGAGAATTTTCACCGCTGAGCTCGTAAAAACCTGGCTCAGATTACAGTTTTTATAGCATCGCAGCATCGCATCGCGCTGCGATGTGGAGTCAGGATCGGGCTTTAGACCTTAGAATTAAGCTATGGGATGTAAGGCTTTCATAAATCTTGGTGGTTTCTGAGCAAGTTAATAATGATAAATCATTCCACTTTCGAAATTGCATCCATTGGCCTGATAGGGTCAGTTCTGATCGTCAGATGGAAACCATTTCATCCAATGTTCAATTGAATATATTGCATGTGTTTTTGTTTTTTGGGTTTTTTTTTGTTTTTGTTTTTCTTTGCGTATGTCGGGTGTGTGCGTTTGCTACCGCATTCACAGTAGTGGAGGAGTGTATTTTTAACACAAACCAATTGTCGAGCCTTATCACAATCCATATCCTGCAAACATTTAGCTTCAAAAACTAGTGTCATTGAGCCATAGAAGGGGCTAAAACACCCCCCCCATTTTGTGATACAAATACCTCAATCAATAGTCAATCGAGTATGTACGGCCCCGATGTACGGATGAGCTCCGCATTTAGAATGTGTGTGTGCACCCACGGTTGAAAACTCCATGGTTGGAAACTCTATGGTTGGAAACTCCACACTTGATGGCCTCTACAAGAGGGTGGTGTGTTATGTTGTTGGTCATTTTAAAGAGCATTTCTTGTCAATCATTTGGTTTAAGATTGTCAGATTTGAGATTCCGAATTTCTCAGATCTCAATGGATTATGACGTAACTGGTTTGTACTAATTATGCTAAATAAACCAGCCGGCCAATCAAGAGCTCCACAAATAGATGCTCAATCGGTCCTCGTGATTTGGTAGACCATGCTGCATCATCATTTTGAATTCAGTCAAGTGACTCTTGTCATACACATTAAAATTTTATTGTTATTGTTGAAATCAACCAATAATAATGGTGTCACTTTAAGGGGAATATCATATCATTTTAAGTTGCCTTCAGAATTTGATTAGCAAAATGGGGTACAAAATATTTAGAGCAAGAGGTGAATTCAGGTCATGCTTCTAAATTGCTTTAAACAAACCAAAGTGGAGTAAAAATTATTAATAAAAGGGGGCTATGCCAATCATTAACTTGCCTATATTATTACCATGCTCCATTTCAGTTGAAATGCTGGGGATAGGTGACACCTTTTATCCCACCAGCAGTATTGCAACAACATATCAGGCAATTTATTTCTGCAGCAGCAAAATTCCTGAACAATTTGCATACATGTATTGTACAGCCTAACAAAAGAATTGTTTGATTGGTGTAACATAAAAATAAAATTAGGGTAGGTACTAGGTTGGGATTTTTTTACCTTTAATTTATTTTTTGGTCAAAGACTACTAAATCTTAGCTGTTTTCGATCATGAGATGGTCAAATGCATATTTTCTTTATTTTAAACTTTGAACAGTCACAATCTAGTTACTTCCATTTTTAAAGAATGTATTATTCATAATACATGAAGTTTAAATTACATTTTTTTTTCTTTCCTCAAAATGAATAATAAAAATATTCTAGGTCGGCAATATTATATTTAGGGTAGGTTGGGTTACACCAATCACATGATTTTTTTAAACCTAAAAGTGCAAGATTTTGGACAATCTTGATCATTGGGTATTAAATAACTTTGGAACACATGTGAATCCAAAGCTGGAATATTGCATGTGAAAGTAAATTACTGGCTACATCCAACAGCAAATTTGAAAAGAACATAATGGATTGATATAATTTCCATCTGCATCACCAGAACTCCTGCAACCTGTTCTCATCCTGTACATGATTTATGGCTAAGTAAAATACTGCCCTCTATAATTTATTTTGCCAATATAATTTGTCAAGAGGGATTGTTAACAAGAAAATTATAGTAATTTTACCATACAGTTAGCACAGGCTCTGTGTTGGGGGATACCTGTATGATGGTCTGATATTCACTCGCTCATTGCTTCCCTCGCTATTCGAGGGCTGTCATGGTGTCCATACAGCATCCTGCTCCTTGATCAAAGTAATGGCAGCTGAGATGCCTCTAACTGACAATAATAAAACTTTCACATTTCATATGGTTATTTTGTTTGTTTATTTTCATACTGCCTCAACTCTATGTATATATTGGGCTATTCCATTTAAAATCCACACTACCCTGATGGAAGATTTTGGAAATATCTTCCACAGGGGGAGTATGTTTTTGAAATGTAACATCAGAGTTATTCATCTTGAAACCCATACTCCCTCTGTATTATGGCTTTACCTATATCTTATGAGTATTTCAAATGGAAGTTACCCAATTTTCTATTCTATTCAAAACCCATACTCCCGTGTGGATGACTTTAACTAAATCTTTCATAAGGGTAGCATGGACTTTAAATGGAATAGTCCATTATAGGCGTAAAGCTATGTTTCACTGGGCTGTGGCTTTTTATTATTTGTCTTATTTTAATCAGGTCTTCCAGGGAGACCAGTACATTTGTATTGATGGAATTTCCTGAATAAATAACAAATAAATAAATAATTATTTGTCACTTGAAAGTCCATTATTTTCCAAAAACTGTTGGTACCAAAATCTCATTTTTGCCAAAAAATTTTGTGGAGATGAGACAGTGTTGCGCTGAACTCTTGATCTGTTGTTTTGTAGTATTCTCCATCAACAAAATAAACCAAAACATGGACCCACAGTAAGTTGCATCACATTGATACTATTCACCTGTACGGTTTATATCTCAGCTATGTGCAGGCATGAGGCTGCACTTTCCTTAAAAAAACTGAAAAAAAAAAAAAACTGAAAATGTGTGTGAAATTGGGCAAAAAGTACCAAAAACAGGCTGAAATTAAAAGTTGCGGAAATTTTGACAAAAGACAAACAAACCTGAATTCAGTTTTACAACTGCCAAATTTTTGTTATGGCTTTCTTTATGTATTACAAACATATTATATAATTTTGACATAGACCTTGGGTGTCCTAGATATTGACACCCACATTCACTAGGATCCACAACATCATGCTCATCTATCAGGGCACAATTCTAAACCCCAATACATTTGTACATTCATTGAATGACCTTTGAAAATTTGGGTACAAAAACTCATACTCTGCCACTTCTGGTCAAATTTTTCACTATAATTGTTTAATTAAGGTTATTGAACTGTGGCACTGGGATGAGGCCATTGTGGTCCATAGTGATTGTTGGACCTTGCCCTGACAAATAGGGCAAGGTCGATTCACCTAACAATACCAATATAACAATAACAATGTTATGATTCACCAAGTACCAACATACATCAGGAAAGACTATAGACATACCCAACTCACAACAGAAGAGAATCAGAATCGCTGAACAACGAGAACCACATAGCCGTAAGACGAATGCACGCACAAAATTGGCCACTCTTTTCTTTTTAAACTCTTGATCTCCCCATGGTACGATCGGAAAGGCTACAGGCAAATAGCAACATGGCAACATTGACATCAATTCAGGTTTTAATATGACATGATCATCCTACACCCACGTTTTAATTGTCCACCCTTGAGATATGGGTTATTAGGACTCTTCTCTGGTTGCCAACAAATTTTAGCCCGAATCGCGGGTGAAATAATTGAAAGTCACCCAATTTTTCTCTTAAAACCATTGGTTTCTATGGGACAGGGTAATACCGGAAGTCGCACAAGCCAATGTTAAAAAGTCACCCAATTTTTTTCTTATCCGTTGTTTGATAGGGGACAGGAAATTGGCAAGAGTCACAGGGAAAATCATCAAAAGTCACCCAATTGGGCTTCCAAATCGCAGATTTGGCAACCCTGCTTCTCTAATTCACAGACAACATGTCAGACATCACATGAATTGTACCTATGTCACTATTATCATATAAAAGCTTCTATATAATTTTCCCTTTGTAAATGTTCACATTTTTCTTCCATAGCCTAATATGAAAGTGTTATTTAAAGGTGGTTGGTCAGACTTTTTCAAATTGTGGTTTTGTACCTCAGATTGAGGCATATACCAATGATTACCAAGTGATGGGTTAATAAATTGACTTTTCCTTATTCATTCTAACATTTAGTAACATACTAATAATACCTGCAATTTATTAAGCGCCTTATATTGCATTCAACCACAAGGCGCTTTAAGGCCTACAAAAAAAAATGTACATCTAAACTGAACATATTTCAATGGGATTATGAGGAAAATATGAGATTTCTCAAGGGGATGCGCCCCTTAAAATGTACACTGTACAGCTCATAAAGGAAACCTAGTAAATAGTTTGAAGGCAAAATTGTTAATTGTAAAAATTTCTCGTGCAAAAATTACCACTCCAAATTTACTTCCCCCTAATATGGTCCACTCTTAACCCACAACACCACCACATGCAATTTGAATCAGCCCCTAAACAGCATTCCGCTAACAAATTTAATATCGCCACCCATTCGTTATCACATATGCTACAAGCAAACTAAAAAGATGTTACAAAATGCTCTTTGCCCCCAAGTTATTGTAACGCATTAATTCAGCTCGGCTTTAGACGTCGTGTACCGGAAAACGTTTCAAAAGATGGCTTGACAATAGCGTACACAAAGCGGAGATCATAAACAGCTGTATTTGGAAGCAAGGCATGGACACTACGGGCTAAATTGTCAATTCTACTCCGATTATCACCAGCCTGCGTCTCATTTTGATTTTAATAAAAGCTCCACATTGCTTTTCCTACGTGACATCAATGTCATGGGCTCGTGAGCATGCAGACCTAGACTGTCATCAAGTCCCTGGGAGTTGTGAGCTGGCATGCTCTCATTATTATAGTATCTTCTATTATATTCTTATAAATATATACCAAAGATGATGTTGTGAATAGACCCCAAAGCTACTACAAACACTTTTGTTTTGTTTTTTTCAACAACAAACCTAGTTAAGGGGATTTTTTTATTTTCAATAGTTTAATGATAGGTAATATCCCCAGGTTATATCTCATTTAAAAATATGTGTTCATCCAAGTATTACAAACTTATTGCTAAGCAACACATTTAGCTCTATCAATGAACCATTTTACAAATGTGTATGGTTGATGTGAAGGTACCCTTAATTGGTTTTCAACTCTTAACTATTTAAATGTAAATCTAGCATCCTTTGCACTTATTTTACATGAAAAATGTAAGTCACACTGACAAAATACCACACTTACCCTGGGATAAAGCTGGCCATAAATTGATAATAAAGAATACCTTTAAAAGGGATGTGATGAGAAAACCTCAAGGAGAAAGAGGAAGGCAGTACAAAGCTCAAACTACTAAGGCAGTCAAAATATCAGGCTACATTTTTTGCATCTATATCTATATAAATATTCTCGCTCTCAATCATAAACATTTATTTTTTATTTTTAGCAAATACCTTGGTAAAAGTCACATGCATATATTATATGGGTTTAGCGCAAAAAATTAGTTTGGGCATACAGTACTCATTTTGGGTACATGGCAGGAATCCCTAATGCTACCATTGTCAGGTGGTATGGGTATGTGTCATGGTGACGACCTCATTTTTAGGCCCCTCTCCAGCTCCCAACACTCTCAGAACATTGGTTAAAAATTTTAACCAACTTGGTTAAAATTTTAACCAACCATGTATTTACAGGTGAACAGCCCAACAGTTGGTCATATTGTTAACCAACCTGGGTTGGTTAACAATATAACCACAGGTTGGTTAAAAACATTGACCAACTACTGGTTAACATTACGGTAACCAACCAGTTGGGCAAAGCATGTTGGGCAAAATGGACAAAATATAACCAATAGTTGGTTAAACACTATGAATGGGAAGTTCATTTCATTGTTCATATTTTAACCAATTCGAGACATTTGAAGGTAGGAAATTATATTATAAACATTTTATAGGGTATAACACTTAGTTTAAGTGTGTGTGAGGCCAGACTGTGAGCAAGACTTACGATGCTTTATCGGCGACAGCTATACCACACAACCGTAAGCTTAAGCTTAAGCTTACGTTGTGGTGGTAGTTGACATCGATAAAGCATCGTAAGTCTTGCTCACAGTCTCGCCTCGCACACACTTAAACTAAGTGTTATACCGATGAAATGATATACTTTATAATATAATTTCCTACCTTCAAATGTCTCCAACAGATCTTGAAGACCCCGATCCACAGCTTTGCAGCAAACCACTCATATCGGCCATCTTGTTTTCTGAAATGCACTTTTGCCCAACACAATGACCAATCACAGTTCGCAAAGGAACACCATGTGACCATGGTTGGGCAAAACCATACTTTGCCCAACTCTATTGGCGGGACAAGGATGTTTTTTTACCAATTTTGGTTACCTTTTAACCAACATTGTGTAAATACCATATTGACCAACCATGTATTAAACTGTATTTTGCCCAACTTCAAGAATCTTAACCATTGTTGGGCATTTTTTAACCAACTGTTTTCTGCCCATTCATTTTTTATCCAATGTTCTGAGAGTGAAGACCCCTGTTATTAGCTAGCTTCAGTTCAAATTATTATGCCCTCCATTTTGCACTTTTTAGCATTCTCAGGCTCTAGCTCACTAAATTTGGCTCAATTTTGGGCCAGAAGACACTGACTATTTTTGAAAACCTCTACAGCACATACCTACTCAAAAATAAATGAGTGCCCCCGCCCCTCCCCCTGCACCATGACCATCTTATTACTAATAGACACTGTGGCACTTTGAGATGTTATGTTGAGATCAAATACTGTTATAATAATATAATAAGATGTTACAAAAAAATATCCTGCATGCACTAAAGAGCCCATTTGAGTCTTCAACGTACATACAGCTTTCTTGCCCTCTCATGACAATTATTGATGAGACTAGATCGCCCTCCTAATGTTTCCTTTTATTGTCAAATTGACGCTTGAAACCATGACAACCGTATTAACTCAAAAGAATGCTACTATAGCGATCATACACAATGAGACCAAAATGGTGCTTAATGAAATTTTAACACTATTATTCCGCCTGTCATTATACCTGCAAGCTCAATAAGTGTAATTTGAAAAATACTAATAAATATCAATTTCTTTAGCACAAATAGTATTTTTATAAGAAATTTGGGGAATAAATTACCAACGTAACTGGTTATAAAATTTGACAATGCATAGTACAATGTATGGTTGAATACACTCCTGTGCAATACACATATTATTAATTATTCAGAGTGATACTGCTTGCTTTGGGCTATAAGGGTATGATGAAAATAAATAAGTAAATATTTCTGCTGGTATGTTTGAAGAGGTGCAACAATCTTCTCAGTACAAGGGAAATTAATTGTAATAATAATACATTACCAGATTCCTTTTGTGGCCGCCTGCACAGGTACACCATCGCCAAGTTTAGCTGGTACTGTGCAGTACCACTGGGGAGCACCAGTGTAGTACCCATGCAGTACCACTGCTGGGGATTTTAATTGCAATAATAATACACACCCAGATTCCTATTGTGGCCGCCTGCACTGAGGTACACCGTCGCCAAGTTTGGCTAGAACTCCGCAATACGAAGAAGGTACCATCATCGTACCAAAGCAATACCACTACTGGTGGGTCCTAGTGCAGTAGCAGCATTGGTACTGTGTAGGTACTCGTTTGTACCAGTCAGGTACCTTGGCAACAGTGTACCTGTGCAAGCAGCCTCAATAGGAATCTTGTAGTGTATGTGACCCAACATGAGTAAATGAGACTAAATGTCACAATTAAGATTTTATCATACAACACTATCCTTATCGTAAGGAATAAAATGAGGCCTCAATCACAGGGTTTAAGCTGAACTTATACTTGATAGGTTTTGCTTTTAGAACAAATTGCATGCATACTGTGTGCAATGCATGTCATTTTTGCACACAAATCATGTGTGTGATATGCTTTTGTAGATCGAATATAAATTCAGTTTTACCCTTACAAAATTATGGCAGGTTATTCAACTCAAAAGGCACAGCATTCTGACACTGTAAAATTAATTATTCCTAATTGGGAGAAACAAGCGGGTTAAATTCTTGCACTGTTTTATACATTCCTCTCAGTGCAATTAAAAAACACCTAATAGCTACCAGTAAAGATACCAAAATATGTGACCATCCATGAACCCAGTGTAAAGTTGTCAGTGCTTACAACTACACCGTGTACTACAAAATACTACAGCTGAAAGCCACTGTGCATGTATGCATCCAACGTGATGTGATGACACAATCACCCCAAGTCATAATATGCGCAAGGATTCACTGCAACACACCAATAGCTACTGGCGGGTGACCTAGTGATTGGGTTCGAATCCCACCCCAAACAAACAACTTCTTCGTTAATCTTCTTTCTTTATTAATTCCTTCTTTCCCTTCCATAATATAATAGCAGATTATTACTCTTTTGTGAACTCATTCTATTTAAAAACACCTCAAAATAAAGAGCTATATGTAAAAAGTCCTGTATTTGGTGTTTAGCCTGTGTTAAGTAATACTTTCATAAAGTGATACAAAACACAAAATTCATTTGCCTTCCCAAAATCTTCCCAGGTCCGAATTATAGTACCTCATCACATTGGGCTATTCAAATTGAAATCTATAATAATCTATTATAATGAAGTCATTCTTTCCTTTATGAGCTCCCCGCTGCAGACATGTCAATGCCTAGCAACTTCAGCACTGCCAGCATTTCAATAATTCAAAATCTTATTACGATTTGACGACTATCTGAAAAGAGACAGATGCACTAGCAACATGATAAACACTTAAATGTTTATTATTACAAACTTGCATTCATATTTATAAAAATAATATCATTATACTATTGTTAATTTTATACGTTTAGATGCAATGTCCATTTTTGCATGTTTTTCTCAATCATTTATGAATGAAATCATGTTATATGAAAGCAGACCTGACAGCAAACATTGTTTTTTTAAACTGGTCACTCACATTTTGAAACTAGTTTTGTTGGCCGGTTTTAAGAACTACTTTTGATGCCTATTGCCAACACTTATTTATATAAATCTCTTCATTTGCTAGATACCACCAAGCTCCCCTCAAGTAATGGCAGCGAAAGTATTAAAATTTAGCAGGACTGAGCACATTTGGGGCCAGTTAGATGGGACAATCGCTCAAGTGCAAAATATTTGTAATTTCAGACCAAGGTGAATTGTGGTATTTTCTGGGCAAGTGCATAAATTTGCGCACAAAATTGTGCAATTTACCTATTTTGCTTATCGCGCTATAAAGGAAGATGCACAGGTCAATTCTTGTTATATATTTCTTCTCTTAGGGGGATACTGGGATGTACCAAAGTGGAATTTTTTTTTTTGGTGGGGGGGCCAATCAGCCCCTCTGCCCTCTATGCCTCCAAGACAGCTGTGGCACCACACCAACAAAACTCTGTTGTGGGGGAGGGGGCAATGGGGAGGCAAAATTGGGAGAACAATGCCAGTGCATTGAAAGGTTAACCCAGGTTAAATAAGAATGAAATAAATAAATAAATAAAAATTTTGTCCCAGTGGGATTTTCTGATTGGGGAAGTAACCCATTCCTCCATCCACTGTGATGGCACCATTGCTCCTAGACAATACCTTGCAGGAAAGGAACTGATCATAGCTTCACAGCTTCATATTTCTTCTGCAAGGAAACAGCCCTAACAGATCCTTGAAGCAGCAGGAAATATTGATGGGTTATGCGGTAATACATAGACCATCTGAAGACATGAGGAACCATAGACTAGACAAATCTTCAGACACATGACAAAACCGACGAGCATGTGGAACTTCTAAAACGGAGGTTGAGAGCACCCGGCATTTGGCTTCCTGTGTCACATGAGCCGTCTCTTTAAATAAAATATATTTTAAAACAAACAGTCTTTCCTATAACTATCTCTTAATTACATGCTATAACATCTTTATTTGGTCAGAAGAACAACTGGCCCAAGCTTTACAAAGGTTGCATGCAGATTGGGGTCAAAGGTCACACAAAAGTCGGTAGGGGTTAACCATTATCCAGCCAAACTATGCTTTATGCTTACCAAAATGACAGAAGAACTGCTGGCATTGGTGTAATACATTGGTTGGGGTCGAAGGCCATCCAGAAGTCATGGGGTCATTTAGCAATCACCTGATATTTGTACGCCCTAGTTTTTACTTATGTCAAAAAAATAGGCGGATTCTTTTGCATTTAACAACCCGCAAGATTTTCAAGTAATTTTATTATTAGGTTTAGGCTTTAATGATGACCTGTTATCAAAAACAAAAGCTTGGGTTTATAGCCAGTCTCCAAACTTGGATAATATCACCTTCCCCCATATAAAATTCATAAAAACAAAAAAGACCAAATATTATCAAACAAAAACATTCAACATGTAGCAGCCGCTTGGGTAACCCAATCATTCTTCCAACATCAAGTAAACAAGGAATAATCGCTGGCATTCGATTATTGCTCTACCATATGAGATCGTAATTATGCTAAATGCTGCAAATGTTGTAAACATGTAAGGGCATTCCACTTCACTGATGATACTAAATGCAGATGCCGACTTTATTTCTCCAGTGTTGGCAACACTGGAGTTCAGCTGCATATTTGGGCTAATGAAGATTCCTTGCCAGTGATAGCTGCAGATTTGGGCTACTTTATGAATCCTTGCCACAATTCTAAATCGTACGAGGACTTAACAAAACTGGGCTACTGCCGATGAAAAATTATGTATTCTTATTGTATTTTTCCCTTCCTTCGAATAGTAGAATTGCATTTGATTTTTGAGTCTCGGAAACTCTCAGTTGCATTAATGATGTGTTTTATGAATTGTATATAAATATCTTTCCCTAAGCACCAGGAGTTTACTCCTGATCCTCTGCACAACTGGATGATGTCTTTGTTGGATTCAGTAAAAACATAATTTGTAGAGCTAATCATTTGTGGCTGATTTTTTTTTTTAAAAATTGGAAAAAAAAATTAAAAATTTTGTATCCAAAAGGGTCAAATAATGTGACTTATGATCACTTCAGAATATTTAAGAAATAGAAATGTGTACAAACCAAAAATATGCCCCTTTTTGATACAAAATTGTAAATTGTTGGTGATTTTTTTTCCAATTTTTTTTTATAATCAACCATGATTGATTTCAGCATACGGCTTTAGGTCCAGGGACTCTCCAAATCTGCACACGCAAAAATTGCATTATTTTCAGAATTTGTGGGTTTTTTTAAATTGAATTATTGAGGTGCGTAGTTTGGCCTCTGAAAATGTGTTTTCTAGCAGGCTTAACTTACTGAATAACTGCAATCCATACACCCCCTACAAAAGGTATCTCCTTTATCTTCCACACAGAGAGTGTGAATTTCAAATGGTGACTCGGTCTTATTTGAAATCTACACCAGGTGGTGTATGGATTTCAACTGGAATAACCCAATGTCTTTCCTAAGTTTATATATTACAGTACACATCTTCCATGGGGCCTTTCAAGAAATATATACAAAAGTATGGCAAAAATATTTAATAATTCGGCTATTTTGGGATCATTTTACAAGTACCTCGTTTTATTACTCATTCAGGGAGTGACAAACACTAATTTTCACACAAAAGGGTTTTAGTTTCTTGATTGCATCAAATATTTAAAGATATTTTGCAAAAATATTTGTAATTGAATCCCAAGAAGTAGGTCCTATACATTTTGTTGTCAAAAACTTGCTTGGGGAAAAATTTCACATATTTTCAATAAAAACTAGATTTTTACTTTCTCCAACAAATTTTAATTTCCACTGTCAGTATGTCCCCCTTTTAATTTTAAGCCAAACAAATGATTGTAAAAGAAAGAAAATCACTATGTTTGACCCATCAAAATAGGGAAAGAGATTCTTGGCAGATAATTTTGAGAATTCATTCCTGGTATACACATTATTATTTCACAGCTCCTCAGTTAGCAGAAGGATTATATGGGGTTAGGGATAGGGATAGGTTTCAAGGTAGGGCTACATGGCAAAATGCTATGAAATGAGTACTTCCAATTGACTACCGTACAAACCCATGGAAATACACTCTCCTGTATCAGTAACCACAACAAATATGACACTAGTCTTCCTTACTCTTCAACATATAAGTCACTGTGTCTATTTCTAGATTACGGCATCATGATCAAATCAAAGGGGGTCACAAGGTTAACCGTCCAGTCAGTACGTCAAACTACTCCAGCACTTATGGGGATACACCACATTGCGCATTCAATACATGAATGATGACTTCCTCAAGTTCCTCATTTTCTATATGTTTTCTATTTCCAGTTATTTTAGATAGTTGTGTGTGATGACATCATTACCGGTGTGCACATTATTACAACACTCACGAGGTGGATGGATTTCCTGTTCACAAGGTTTCTATATCCTCATGTGAATGAAAGAAAGTTGCATGTTACAATAGCTGCCTTTTGTCATTTTAAAGATATTGTAGCACTGCTATTAAGGTGTATTACACAAGGCAGCCATTGCACATACATTTTTTTTTTTGCATGCACACCCCGACATAACACTTCACACTCACTCAGATGTGAAGCCTATAGCCTACAACCAACTGTAATACATATTAGGCTGATGAAAAAAGTTATTCTTGGATTCCCATGTTTGCAGCCTATGACGAGTTTTACTGTCTGATGAAAAATAGATTTTCTCAATGTAGAGGGAATCCCCCAAGAACAAACTTTTGGACGAATTTTATACTTGTATATCATCATACCACCCTCTTTTATCAATATTTACCACAAAAATAAACCCACATGTGTTTGCCGGCAAACAGGGACCCTGTTTAGGACCGGCAAATGGGTCATGTTTTTTCTTATTTTCAGCACCTAACCAAGGACATTGACTCCATTTCACACAAATTATACACAATTTTGCTTTAATTTTAACCTAGTTTCAACTGGGGACTGATTTTTATATCAACTATAGGGGACGCAGTCTCTTATCATTTTTAGGTTGTTTGCAGTCAACTTTGTGCATATCTTAGCAAACTGGGGACGGTCCCCGGTTGTAGTAACGTCCCTGGTTGAAATTTTAAGTTTCATAAGAATGTCAGTGACTGACAGCAAATCTGATACAATGTTTAATTGACATTCCAAGGACCAAAATATTTTTGGTATAACTGTATGCCTTAACAATTGCTGTTGGTATTTCTAATGCACAATACTAGAGGAATCATCTCTAACATGCATTATCGCATGCAAATTTTGCAACCTACTGCCGACCTTTTCCGTGAACCAAGAATGGTGCTCATACAGGTAGGTCCACGGTTTATGTGAAAAGTCTCACGTGCATCCTTGTTTGTGAGTTATTACCGAAATACACAAACAAGCAAAAACACCACCCACCCACCCACATAAAATTAAATAAATTAAACATTGTTAAACTATGCTATTTCGAAAGGTTTGTAATCTTTAGCGACTGAGTTATTCAAAATACCCCATGCTTTCACAATGTGGCCAGAAACAAAACACTTTTACTCATTTCTGACAACTGAAAAGAAATCTAATTACAATATAATGACACCTAACAAAATAAAAAAATCTGCATTTCCTTTTAAAAACGTGCAAACCAGACAATTGTTAAAAGTAGATTAAGTATACGAGGCATAGGGCCTATACCCAATTAAAAAATTTAAGAGCATCAAAGAAATAAATAAATAATATGCAAAATATCCTTCCAAATATAAACATTGCCATTGGAAAAAGCATTATCCCTTTTTTGCCCCCCCCCCCCTCCATTTTTGCAGCTAAGGTCCCTTGTGTTTCTGGCTCTCGCATTACATCCAAAATCATTAATTTTGAAATAGGAATCATCAAACTTCTAATCTGCAATTATGTATCTTGTTGCAAATACACTCGTGATAAATTACAGTCGTGACTTCGCATATATGTGAATGTCTCCTTCATATCCTACAGTATGTCGTTAACAAAGCTTCAGTATTAATATCTGCTCATATCTGTTTGGGTTTGACCAAACATTAATGTAACAAAAACATACGGTATGAAAAGATTGGACTTGATTTAAGGCCTTCACACACATCGATTTGTTATACAACAGTCCATGATGTGGATGATTGCTTGATTTCCAATCTCCATTTTCAAAGACTTCAATCTTGTGCAAGAAAAAATTATTTTGCGTTTCTCGACTAGCGTGGTTCTCGACTTGTGCGGTTCTTGGAACAAAGCATTTAATGCATTTTAGTCTGCCGACTATGCCTACTGCCTACAAACCCACTCTCATGACTCTTTGTTGTCACTTGCCGACAAATTGCCAACCTATTTGTTACTAATGTGGTCACTATTCATCCTGTAAAAATTTCAAACAATTTGCTTGTTTTAATTTCATTTATGTTTCAAATTTTTTACATCTACACTTTGTATATTAAATTAAAGAGCACTAATTAAAGTACAGAAACAGTGAAAACGAATGGAGCGTTAAAATCTTCACTTTAACATATATTTGAAAGAATTGTAACAAGTGATCAATTAATTTCTGTATCTTGTTACTTTGACCCTAGCAAATCACACTGAATGAGTTACATACAGAATACTAGTGCCTAGCGAGAGACGATCACCAAATGATAAGTCATCAGTGCAATACCGCTAATTAAAGGCCCTATCAGGCTTCACTAAATCAGAAAATCTAATCAAAAATCTGATCAAAAATCTGATTTTTTTTTTGCAAAGAGAAAGAGAGAAGAGAATGGGTTAATGCTGACATACCCTGCAAGTGATTATACTGAAAATAACTGTCACGAGTTTGATTTGAATAGATCTTCATATTTATCAACACTACCATTTTCTCAGTTTTACACAATGTTTGTACACGAAAAATGAAACCTAATGGCAATTTTAATGATTTATTCATCACTTTTAAGCAATTCTTGCAAATTACATTTGACACACTTTTGCCGGGATCACTGATAGAGCCTTTAAAGGAGTATTTCGTGATCCTAGCATCCTCTTTTATGACATTTTTCAGTACATATCCACTAAAAAAGCATATTCCCAAAATTTCAGTTGATTCCGATTTTGCTTTGCGAGTTATGCATGATTATGTGTATTACACTGCTCCATAGACAATACGTTGTAATTTCGTTCTGGTGCACCAGAACGAAATTCAAAGTTCGCGATATCTTTGCTAAACTAATTAATCTGCAAGAAATATTTTGTACATAAACATTATGTAGCCAGAGTATTCCAGTGACATAAAAATCTCAACTTTTTTTGAGAAAAGTGGGGGGATGAGGCTGTGGATCACGAAGTGCCCCTTTAAGGACTGTATCAAGTGTCTGAAGTTTTTCTATTTGATTTTTTTAGAAGGGGAAATAATACAATGTAATGGAATCTGACAATGGTTTTCTTTCTTTGTCTCTAAAAATATTATATTTAGTTATTTCCTTCCTTGTTCCTTATTCCGTAAAAAAAACTTGTAAAAAATGCTGGTGACTAAGCATTAATTAGCTATTCATACACTCCTATAAAGCAGCCAATCAGAAAAGCGGTTAGAAAAGTATGCGGAGTGCATTGATTGTGTATAAATGCACTCCATGTACTAAGCGCTGTGGTTTCGCACACGTTCGCGTATACGATTGATTAATTTTTGAGGCGGGTTGATGATATTTTTTGTGAATGATCAAGATTAGATATTTAATCTGTTTCTTGTTCTGCTTTATTTCTTTCAAGAAATTGTGCGTGTGGTTTTTTGTCTTTCTTTGTGCCCTATCTTTTCTCTTATGTTTGATTTACAAACAACAGATCACATAACTTTAAATTAAAGAAAAATACGTTCTATTCACAAGTGTTGTTTCAATGCTCTCAACCACACTTAGGATC
This sequence comes from Amphiura filiformis, assembly GCF_039555335.1. Classification (NCBI taxonomy): domain Eukaryota; kingdom Metazoa; phylum Echinodermata; class Ophiuroidea; order Amphilepidida; family Amphiuridae; genus Amphiura; species Amphiura filiformis. The sequence continues at coordinate 44,669,250 of NC_092639.1, read as the reverse complement.
ACATGTATGCTCATGTGTGAAAACACAGTTTAACTCCAATAGCTTTTCACCTTTATTAAATGACCTTTCAATGTGCTGGGTACATAACATCATCCTCCAAAACTTGAGGTCAAATTTTGAAACATTTGTTGAATGGAGATTATGGAACCAAGCCTCTGGAATGACGGTAATTTTGGCTCAGGTATACAAAAAAGTACTCACCAACATCTGGCCGCAGTAACCCGGTTGATATGCATATAGATTCATCATGTATAATGAAATAACATCCGCAAAAGCCTCACAAGTTTACACGATTGCTGCCGACGCTAATTAAAGACCCACTTGTCACTTTGTATGTGCGTCAATTCAACAGTGCGAAACAGGTTGTATTTCAGCTCAACCTATGAAACTGTGTCGATCTGTCTCGTTCAATGAGGATGAGTAAAATTGAATGATGATTCCTTGAAATGTTATCTGCTTCAGACAATAAAAAATTAGCTCATCTTCAACATTAATAGCAATGCACATTCATCTGTCTCATAGAAGTGTGCCTGCCAGTGTGACCATTAACTGATGGTTATAAATTTGGTTTTGAATAACGAGTTTTCCTATACACGCTATATTACAGTAGTACAGTACATCCAAAAGATCTCTCAAAGTGTCAGAAGATGAGGTTTGTAAAAGTGTAGTGCCCGCACTACAATTTCTAAACGTTGCTAAATGACAGATAACGCTCTCAATACAATTAGATCAAGAATTTGATTACATCGAAGTTGGCCCAAAGTTTAGCACTATGTAGTCATGAGGAATCCAATAGTTAACAAAGAAATCCACTCCACCGCTCACAATATAGATTTCATGATGAGCTTCACTTGAAAGACCAAAGGCACATCCGCAACTTAAAGGAAAGAAGGCAATGCTGTCAGACAGCTAAGTACAACTTCTGAAGATCTACAAACTGCAACAAAAGCAGATTCTACACCATGGACGATTTACATTTTCATTGACGTCTATGCTGACCCGGACATAGACTATGTAGCATTTAACTAGTTGACAACAAAAAACTTGAGTCCAGTCCAAAAGTCAATTAGACAAGACTCTAATCAAATGGTTCATAAAACAGCAAGGTCAAGAAGGTGAAAAGGTTCTTGCAGATAATACTAAATTGATACTATGTATTTACCTAAGAAAAATACATGATAACATTGAGCTATTTGTTATGGTTAAGTTTCTGTAATTATGAGCTTGTTAATGAGGCTCATTAAAGCATCCAATCAATCTCAATTACTCAGGGCACGCTGTGAACCAAGTGTCCTTAAAGCCATCACTTGAAAACAAGAACTGTCTTTAAAAAAGACAATGCCATGAAGATCTTTTCATATTTACCAGATCAAATACGGTACATTGTTCAATACTATGCATGTAGAAATTATGCCCATATAGTCCTACTATACACATTATGTATCCTGTTTAGGGTGTATTGGGTGGCCAATGAGGAAATCAGACCCTGATTGTAAGACTATCAATGTTCTCAAGGTGAAATTTACATCGACTTATGTTACTCTCTTGTCATTTTCCTGGGAAACAAGGAATAGCAATGTGTGGCTTTAAGATAAATTATGCTCGAGGTTGCAGAGCAGAGCTTACCATTGAACAGTAATTCCACCATTGCCTCCCACCACCAGGGGTATCGCTAGGTTTTCAAACAAGGGGTCAAAAAATGTAAATTGTATGAACCCCCCCCCAATTCAATGTTGGACAAAGCTATGTTGTCAACAGGTCTGTGAGACCCTCCAACATTGAAAGTTAGGGGTGGGAAGGTGAGATACAGTGCAGAGTCTCTACTTCAAGCTGATGACAGACCTCAATGGAGCCTTCAAGGAGAGCTGTTCAGAGCATTTACAATAGAATGTAAGGAGAGAATGGTTAACCAAGGAGAGCTAAAATTCACTCTCCCATATCAGATTTAAGGAGAGCAGTAGAGAGCGATTGCTCTCGCTCTCCTTAAAAGGCCGTCCATGTCAATGATGCCTTTCTACTATTGTTGGTACATTATGGCAGTTGGCACACATTTAATTGTTCAGACTACTGATCATACATGTACCTACAACTCTGATTATACTGTTGCTTGGAAAAAAAAATGTGATTTTTAAGAAATTCTGAGCCACTGACGTACACATGTAACATCTCTTTTGTCCATTTCTCTACACAATTCTCTAATTGAGCTCATTTACCTTTGTCTTTCATTGTGTTCAAACATAAACATCAATACTTAACACACTCCATGTGGTAAAAATACACCATAAAATGGCTTCCTATTCAACAGTTTAAAACAATACCACAAATTCCTGTGGTCGCTAATTACCTGCCAAACACCTTCCTTGTGGTCTCATTTGTATCGATATCACATCTTTTGTACGGCTTTGTAATTATTGTAATTATAATGTATCATTGTTTGGTATATCATTGTTTGCACCATTCACAGGTTTTCTAGCGCAAACTTGCCATGTCTTTTGTTTTTGCCAAGAAAAAAAAACGGTCTCAGAACTCAGACTTACCCTGTTTGGACCTTTTCTTGGAAGTTAGCTACATGGAACTAAGCTGTAGTAGTGCAGGGGACTGCAGGGGTATCCAATCTTTTTGGCTTGAGGGTCATATTCCAAATTCCAGTTCATTTCAGAACAAGGGACCGTTCACAAACACTTGTGTAAGGGGGGGCCTGATGCAAAAAGGGGGGGCACTGAAAATTTTTGACCCTCCTAAGGGGGGGGGGCCTGAAAAAAATTTTCCTGGAAGTTTATATGCTTTTCTACAAGTTGACCCATAATTTTCATGTCAAAAAGGGGGCCCTGAAATTTTTGAGGTCTGTAAAGGGGGGGCCCTGAAAAATTTTCGCGATTAAATTTTTTGCATCAGGCCCCCCCTTACAAGTGTTTGTGAACGGTCCCTAATCTAGTTTACATTATTTGTAACCTTTGCCCAATGAAGAAAAATCAGCCTACCCTGTTCAACTTTATGTTCAAATATCCACAGAAATAATCTTATGCCTTAATACTAATACACTGCGCACCCTCTACTTACCTCCCTGACCTGATCTATGCACAAAACGAAGTTTGGGACCACAAGAAACCCCTGTACCACAGAAAAGGTTTTGTCACCCCGGAAGAAGAACGGGATGACAACGCCCAGGTGTTGGTGTCGCCCAACACTAACGAGATATCGCCCTCACCAATTCGTTTCTTGCGACCAACAAGGGCGTGTTTACTGAAGAGCTCCAATTTCTGTTGAGAAATATCGTAGCAGCGTGAGGCTTATTTCCGAGTAACGGTTACGCAAGTATCAGTAATCACTTCGGTGATATTTTCTGTAACTTTAGCAAGATTTTTTTCCATTTGTGATGTTTTTTCTTGCTAGTTTCTCGTAGTCTCTGTGGCAAGTGAGACCGCCCAAGTAAAATATTCATAGGTTTTCACTCGGCTCCCCCTGGTAATTCCACTGGGAGGTCGCCGGGATTTTTTCTTGGCGATCTCCCTTCTGTCCCAGCTACTTTGGCTTTTCGAGTCGGTGTTTTGATTCATTTTTCCCTCGCACATGTGGTAAGCTTAAAATTCGCGTTTTTTTCGCTTAATAGTGCGGGGGCCTATGTCAAAACTGTTCCCATGCGCACCTCTCAGTAGTAGGGGATCTCGTGTTCACTTTTTTGGATCCCGTGCGCCGTTTTCATGTTTTGGGTTCTCTGGCGGTAGAGGAGGGGTTCTCCCTTGGGGGAGTCTGTGACCCCTTACAGGTTGACACTCTTGCTTATCCCCCTCCTCTTACGCTGGGGTCCCTCCCTCCAGTCCCTTCGGAGACGAGAGGGAGTTTACATGTTTTCTTACCCTTTCTCCATTACAGGTAGTTATAACAAAATGTCTAAAGAGAGTACTCCCTCCAAGGCGTTGGGGACCAGAAGCAAACCTCGGCAGTGTGTTGTGTGCAAGGCATTCCTTGGGAAAGACGATGCGCATGAGGCATGCCTGCTTTGTAGGTCGTGCTCACCGGACCAACCGTGCACCATTGACCGTGACTGGTCCAAGGAGGCCTGGGCTAGGTCCCTGGCCCATAAGGTGAAACTACAGAAGTCTCACCAACGTAAGGTGGAGGGGCTTAGGGACAGGAACCGCATAACGCCGTTCTTCTTCGCAGGAGTCGTCTGGCTCGGCGAAGAAAGTGTCCCTAGCCCCGCCAGCCAGGGAGTTTGTCCTCCGTCCCCTGGGTCCTCTAGCTCCAGGAGACCAGGTATGAGAGAGTCAATCTCTCTATCTGTCCCTCGGTCGGGCAGTCCCAAGCCTTTTGGCTCCGCCCGCCCTTATGCTAGGAGGCTCGTACCCTCACGGCGGCTCCCTGAGCGCTACTGGCGTCGGGTCGAAAGTGCCGTGAGGTGGGTATGCGGCCCCGGCATCCTCTGAGCAATGGGCTGGCTCGCGCCCGAGCGGCCACTCCTCGACGGCACCAGTTGCGGTCGGGTTGAGTGCCCAGGCGCGAGGGCGCTGCTCAGGCGTCCTCCCGTGTGCGGTCGACCTCAATGGTTCCACGGCTCGACCGTCGGAAGGCCTCCCGTCCGTCCAGGACGGTAGAGCGACTTCGGGCGGCAGCCATGGTCCACCGGTCAACCGCTCGGATCCCTTACGCCGGCCCCTGGCCAGAGCGTGTTCGAGATCCTCCTCTGCCCTAGCTGCTCCCTCGATGGTTGAGCATCCGAGATCCCAGAGCAGTCAATGCTCGGCATCTCAGGCTGAGGCACTGTCAACGCTCATCTCATCACTTTCGGACCCGTCTGCGTTAGACCGCATGAACCAACTCATTGGTTTGTTAGGCAAAGATCCCGGTCAGGTGCCCTCGGCGGTAACCCGACCAGTGGGTCCAGGTTTGCCTTCAACAGGTCCGGATCCGCAGTCCGATGCGATTAGCATAGAGGCTAGCTATGATGAGCTTTCAGATGGCTCTCAGAGTCAGACGGAGGTAGAGTCTTTTCGGGATTTTTCGACTCCCCAGGGCTGACAGAGAGGGCTCTGATATCCCCGTTGGGGTTCATCGCGACGCCGTCAGTCATTCAGCGCCTTTCTCGGTCTCCCTCGGAGCTTCCCAACAACCCTCTTGGTCGGTATTCCTTGCAGAGCCAAGCACTTTGGCCAGAACACGTTCACCGTGGCCGACCAACAGGGTCGATCCTACTCTCTCTCGCGTTTGGTCCCAGGCCCCGTCGTTTCCTCCGCCAGTGAGTATGACCCAGTCCTTCCTTCCGTCAGGCTCACAGGCTCAGATTCCACACCTTCCCCGAGCTTAGCTGGCTCGGCGTTCGCTGCAGAAACTCAACCCTTCTCCCCACATTCGACCGCAGAGCGGTCGGCCGCCTCGGTCCAGAGCGTGGCCCCAATCAGGAGCGATCTCGGTGGGCGAGGGGTTCCTCAGCCCGACCCGGCTCCCCCTGGACGGTACCAGTGGAGTTATGATCAGTGTCGTGGCTGGGGGGACCCTTATTCATTCCCAGCACCGACTCAAGGCTCCGAGGAGGACCAGTTGCGGGAGAGGCTCCTTACTCCTAAGGTCTCGGCTCCCTTTTTCGCAGCCGCCCTATCGGACGCTAAGATGCGACTGGAGTTCGAGACACCTCCGCAACTGGCTTCCGACTTAGGATATGCGGCAAAGCCAGCTAAGCCCCCAAGTCAATGCCCTTCATCCCCTTATCGCGTGACATCAAGGCACTCACCACGGCCGTACAGGATAAGGGTGAGGTAGACCGCCTCCCGTGGCTGGCACGGGCGTTCCCCCACGTTACAGAGGATGTGGCGTTCTTAGAAACCCCCTCTGTCCGGAGGCGGCCTATCGCCAGATGGAGCGGGATAAGGGGACCAAGTGTCGCCTGGAGAGCTCCCTCCCTCAGGAGTTGAGGGAGCCCCCAGGCAGGCTGGACCAAAGGCGCCCCACAAGGTGCCTCCCTGGGATAAAGCCGGGATGAGGAGCTACGGTCCCTGGAGTCTCTCGCCAGAGACGGGCTCCGCATTTCCAATGTCCAACAGCTCGTCAGCGCTCATCTAGCACGGAGCTTGCTGGACAAGGAAAGGTCCTTGTCTCCTGAGGCGACACTGAGGGCGGTACATGTGCTGGCTGACCTCAATCATCTCTCAGCGGAGCATTTCGCTCGGATTTCAACTCGGTCTGTCCTGGCGCGCCGAGCCTTGGTCGCCCAGGCGCTCAACTTCTCGGACAAAAGAGAGTTGAGGTCTGCTCCGTTGGTACTGATCTATTCGTGCGGGCCTTTCCCAGGCTGACCGAAGATGAACGTATTCAGACGGAAGGCGGCTAAGGAGGCCAGCCAACCAAAGGCACCGCCACATCAGCGCCCAAGCGGTTTCGGTCCAAAGGTCAGACAGCCAACCCGACCTATATCCAGGTGCCCCAGCAGCAGCAGCTGGTTGCTCAGCAATTTCAGCAGCATCAGCAGCAGTATCCTTCCCTCTTGCAACCGTTATTTCCGCCAGCCACCCATGCCCCCTCTGGCCCCGTGCGAGGTGCAAGAGGCGGCAGGCGGAATCACAACCGCAATCGCAGTCGCAAGGGAGGGCGAGGCAAGAGGACGGTGCGGTCGTAACGACCGTCCGCCTATGGCGGACGCGGTCGGGACGCTGGTTCTGACTCCCTTCCGGTATTTTGATGCTCTCTGGTGCGATCTGGGCCTAGTTTTGGACCATTTTTGGAAATGTTTAGGACTTTAAATTTCAAAACACATTAACACATATAGCATAAAATGACCTGCTATTGATAAAAATTGTGTGAAAATATGTAATGTTGCACCTTTAAATGGGTACCTTTTGTATTATTACAGTATGATATGAGTATAGTATTAGTAATACATAACAAATTTTATATAAATTATACATGAATGGATGGTCACCATCACACTGTAATGACATTCAGACATTGTGTCACAATTTGTGTGATTATGTCCTCCTATGTTAATAACTTATAAAATTTGTCAGTCAATTGACTGATTGAGGCAATAAATAAAACATGCCAACTGGCAAGTAGTATCAATCCTGTGTGTAAAATGTGTATTTATTACCCGTCTAGCATTAGTAGCATAGTTGTGTGTGAACAGTATCAATCCTGTGTCAAAGAAGTCAAAGAATACTGAAGATGCTACACCTTAATCACCCATCTTCTTGTCACATTACAATGAAAATAATAAATCATACTACAACAAAACTATTTATCATTTGCATCTGATTTCTTCATGAGTTTCTGCAAAATTCGGCAGCCATGCCAGCCATACCAATGCATACAGGCCCGGTCCCATCGTTGAATATTGTTGAATACGGCCAGTTTGAAAGTTGTTATTTGATGGAATCAAGTTCAGTAATATCCAGAAAATGATGGGACCCCGAGCTAACAGAAAATGCAAAATGGGGGTCCCTAAAGAAATATCGGGGTCCCAACTATTCATAATTGTCTAGCCAATTCAATCTATTTGTGTAATACCGCGCACTATTTTTTTGGGGGTGGGGGGGCAGGGGTTTATTAAATATTATTGTATTTTTTGTTTTTTCTTTCATTCTTTTTCTTTCTTTTCTTTTCTTTTCTTTCTTTCTTTCTTTTTTTTTCTTTCTTTCTTTTTTTCTTTCTTTTTTTCTTTTTTCTTTTTTCTTTCTTTCTTTTTTTTTTCTTTTTTTTTTCTTTTTTTTTTTTTTTTTTTTTTTTTTTTTTTTTTTTTTTTTTTTTTTTTTCTTTTCTTTTTTATTTCAATCAAATTAGTATAATTACCTAATATTTACCGCCCGACACTGGCTGCCCAATAATACTTTTTATACTGCCCTCTATTTTCTGTTGTTACCAGTAAACATACAATACAATGGCTGCCAGAGATCTCGCCATATTTTCGCGATATCACAGCTGTTTTGCTGTCAAAATTTTCACTCATAAAGCAGTATTACTGTGCATAATATTAATTATTGAAGTAAATTAGGCCATAATTTGGTATTTCAGGGGTTCAGTTGCTTCGAAAATGATGTGCATAATGCAAGTTGAGGAAACTTTTGAGCCTAGTTTTATGAAACCTGGATATAGAAAACAACATGTGGGAATTTTTTTTTTTTTGACGGGACGCAATAACTCACTGCTTTTGCAATATTCATGCGTGAGATTCGGGTTTTGGTGGGTCCGGGACGCAAAAACGCAGCCTAGCGCGACCCTTGACTCACCTTGGTACGTGATCAATCATTCGATCCGTGACAATATAATATGACACTGACAGCATGCCTTCCGGCTGTGTTTACGTTTGCTTCGCTTCACGAGTCAGCATTGCCTCGTTCGTAAAATAGCTTGACAATAAAACCCTTTTTTTTCAAAAAGGACTTAAAAGTTGATACTAAGGCAGAAACAAAATGAGAAATATTTCTTGATGCTGGGAATACCATTTTCATACGAAACTCATACCAAACAATAATTAAATTAAGCAAGATAATTATGTCTAAAAATAGCGTGTTGGGTGTCTGTCATTTAATACTGGTCTCTTCCGCATGCATCGTATTGTGTCAATCCGGTACTTGGAGCACGTGGGAAGTAGGCTCACAAAGACTGTACAAAAGACTAACGTTGTCCTTGCAGAAGTGTAATGCGCACCGCGACGCTATCGACGACCACGACGAACTGAGTTTATTTTATGGATAATAATGACTGAAATTGAACATGGAGAGAGGTAGCGGGAAGGGGGAAATGGACAAAGAGGCATATAATAAGGTGGAAAACAATAAATAGTAAATCTTGAAGTTGAGTTTGAGAGTTTGAAACTTACAATTTTTTTTCATTTTTTTCATTTTTTTTTTTTTTTTAATTGGCTTAAAAATTTTTCTGCAGCTGTTAATTTCTTTCTGGGACCGCCGGTCCCGCGGTCCCGTGGATTTTGTGGGCCTGTCACGATCTTCGTCTACCTAGACGACTAGTTGTTGGTAGCCCCCTCTCCGCAGTGTCTGCGCCAGGATGTTCAGGGGGTGTGCAGGCTGGTAGAGTCCCTGGGGTTTATCATAAACCACCAGAAGTCTTTTCTCTCCCCATCTCAGTCGCCTCAGTTCCTAGGGGCGACTATAGACTTCGCCAGGGGCCGGGTTTCTCCTATAGACTCGAGGATCGCCGACGTTCGGCTCTGCGCTCGGCAGATCAGGCAGGCAGTATCGGTCCAGGCTCGGTCGTGGCTTCGCCTTCTAGGGCTGATGGCCAGCCTCATAGATCTGGTTCCAGGCTGCCGGCTACGCACGAGGAAGATACAGTTGTACTTCCTCGGACGGTATCGAGCGTGGCGCCATCCTTTGAGCCTCAGGATTCCGGTCCTCGGCATCTCCTCCCTGCCTCTCCTGGTGGATAGGTCAGCCGAGTGTTCAGATAGGCGTTCCATTCCCGAAACCCCGCCCTTCCCACGTCCTTACCACGGATGCATCCAAGTCAGGGTGGGGAGCCCACTTTCAGGGCGTCAGGCTCTCCGGGCGTTGGTCGAGGACTCAAGCTCGGAGACACATCAATCTCCTCGAGCTATGGGCCATTTTCCTCGCCCTCCGCCAGTTGGGTCACGGATTCACGGCCTGTTCATCCTGGTCAGATGCGACAGCATAACAGTTGTGTCCTACATCAACAGGGAAGGGGCACCAGAAGTCCCAGCCTTTGCAAGGAGGACGGTGTCCCTCCTCCTGTGGTGTCTCACGGAGGGATATTTCCCTCCGTGCGGAGCATCTGGCCGGGTAGACAACACCCTGGCCGATTCACTGTCCCGAGGGGGCTTCAGTCATCCACGCGCCTGGCCCAGAGGGGAGCGTCAGTAGAGTGGCATCTTCATCCAGCAGTCTGCCGTTCCATCTTCCAGAGGTTAGATCGCCCGCATGTCGACCTGTTCGCGTCTCATCGGAACCACCAACTTCCGACCTACTTCTCCTGGGGCCTAGACCCCCAGGCGATAGGCAGAGACGCCATGCGGAGAGCTGGGAGGCGTGATTCGGCCACGCCTTCCCTCCCATTGCTCTGATCCCTCGGGTGCTGGAGACGGTGAGACCGCTCTCCAGGCTGTATTCTCCTTCTAGTCGCTCCTCTCTGGCCCAAGCAGTGGTGGTTCCCCGCCTCCTGGACCTCCTAGTGGGGAGCCAGTCAGCCTTCCTCGCCGTGGGGATCTTCTGTCCGTTCCGTCACGTCAGCAGGTTCAGATGGGAGTGATCAACAACCTCCATCTGACTGTTTGGCGTATTTCCGCCAGTCCTACCAGGCGGCGGGACTTTCTGAGTCGGCTGCCGCGCTCGCTGCAAAGGCAAGGCGACAGTCGACTCGACAGACTTACGATTCAGCGACTTCGCCGGTTCTACAGGTGGTGTGCGGTCGAGAAATCAACCCCATTTTGCCCCTGTAGGCGAAGTCGCGGACTTCCTTACAGAAGTTTTCCACGGCGGCTGTATGCCTCGGACCGTAAGCGTACAGGACGGCCATAGCAGCGGTCCATCATGGCTTTGGGGGAGGCATGACTGTCTCCTCTAGTCCAGCCCTCTCCGCCCTCATTAAGGGCATGTTCTCGGAGAGGCCCCCAGTCCGTTCCCTGGTTCCGGAGTGGGACCTCCCATTGGTGTTGCGATATCTGGCGAATCCTTGAGCCCATGGAGGACCTCTCGCTGCAGGACCTGACACTAAAGACAGTGTTCTTAGTGGCAGTGGCCTGCGGTCGGCGTGTTCTGATATTCATGCTCTGTCGATCGGCGAGCACCATCTACGCTTTACCAACCGGGTGTCTCCATCCTGCCTAGGACCGGTTTCTTGGCCAAGAACCAGACCATGTCATTTACTCCTTCCCGGTGTTCCTCCCTGATCTGGTCCTGGTCGCAGGACAGGCGGAGAAACCGTCATGTCCCGTTAGGGCCCTTAGATCGTACTTAAACCGTACCGAGAAGATCAGGGGGGACATCAGGCAGCTTTTTCATTACATCGGCCAGGCCATTTAGGCCGGCCGCTAGAGAGCACTATCAGCCACTGGGTTGCCTCCGTCATCCGTTCGCCCACCAAAAACATCACGAGCGGATGGCGGGTCCTCAGACACAGTCACAGTCACAGGTCAGGTGTCACGACATTCGATCCCAAGCAGCATCTTGGGCTTTCCACTCTGGGGTGTCCCTGAGGGAGGTGCTCGACGCAGTAGGCTGGAAGAGCCCCACCACCTTCCAGTCGACCTACCTCAAGGACGTCCTCGCAAGTCATTCAGCTGTAGGTACTTCAGCACTGCTTGCAGGCCGCCAGGGATCGGGTCGAGGCCGTTAGGTGGGTCGTGAGGCTGGGTGGGTTTTTGTGGTGGTTGGGCGGTGTTTGCACTGTGTGCCCTCCTTACCTCTCACGACTTTCTTCCACCTCCTTGCTCTCAGTGGTATTCTGTGCATAGATCAGGTCGTGGGAGGTAAGTAGAGGGTGCAGAGTGTATTCCCCTCTCAGAAGTGAGAGGGACATACACAAGCGCACGATACTTACCTCCCACGACCTGAGCCCTTCCCGCGTTTTCTGCGTTCCACCCCTCAAGAAAGTCATACGTTCTCACACGTGAGGGTCGCAAGAAAGCGTGTGTTGGTGAGGGCGATATCTCGTTAGTGTTGGGCGACACCAACACCTGGGCGTTGTCATCCCGTTCTTCCGGGGTGACAAAACCTTTTTCTGTGGTACAGGGGTTTCTTGTGGTCCCAAACTTCGTTTTGTGCATAGATCAGGTCGTGGGAGGTAAGTATCGTGCGCTTGTGTATGTCCCTCTCACTTCTGAGAGGGGAATATAATACATGATGCATTTATGATGCAATAATAAATTGATTTCACCTACAATACATCATCTACATGTAACAATTACCCAGTAGTGTAATTAGGACATTTATAAATGCACGAGATAATTAATTTGAAAGAAAAAAAGTCAATTTCCCTAAATTATGAAATCTATAATCAGGAAAAACCATCAATTAGCTATTACAAAGTTCTGTCAGCTGTCCATGCAATGGAAAGGGCAATCTTAGGTCAAAATCGGACAGTGGTCAGGAAATAGCCGATTCCTGCCTTATCTATGGCTGACTTGCTTTACATGGCCTATTTGTTTGTTTGCACATGTTTTGAAGCATGCTCTATGGAAAACCAACAACTCATCATCGTTAAGGGATCCAAAATGAGCGTTTATTGCGTTTGACAGTATTTTTTGTGGGACATGAGAGCACCTCAGATGTATCGAATTGCATTTTGAATACGAAGCATGTCTTTCCGATATCAAATAATTTTCATTTTTTAAAATCACAATATAATACAAATTTTATGACAAATTATAAAAATTTGATATTTTTCAAATTTTGATATATAACAGTCCTCGAAGTAAATTATATAAATCTAATGATATATTCTTAAAGTGTATGTAGCAGGAGGAAAAGCGACGGTCAATTGAAAATTTTGACCTTTCATATTGAAGATATGGATTTTTTCCCAAAAAGACCTAATTTTTTTGGTGTTTTGGGGAAAAAAATCCATATCTTCAATACGAAAGGTCAAGATTTTCAATTGATCGTCGGCTTTTCATCCCACCTACATACACTTTAAGTATAAATCATCAGGTTTATAAAGTTTACTTCAAGTACTGTTAAATATCAAAAATATCAATTTTTAATGATTTGCCATAAAGTGTATTAAATTGCGAATTTCAAAAAATCAAAATTATTTGATATCAGAATGACATTCTTCATATTCAGAATGCAATTCGATATGTCTGATGTGCTCTAATGTCCCAAAATAAATACTGTCCAAACGTTCATACCCCAGCCCTTAAGCCGGCATTTACATTTTGTTTTCAATTATATTCTTAACCGATTCATGGGTTAAAAATCGGACACAGCTTGTGAAATCTGTGATTCCAGTCTTATCTACGAATGACTTGCTTTCATGGCTTAAATGTACATCGTGTCGGGAGATTGCATATTGCGGAAAAAGTTCATAATCTCTTCTGACACATCTAGTTTTATGAACTACTTATTCTGAATAAATTAGGGGGCAAACCAAAAGATCGATGAAGCTATATAAACATCACTAGTTCAGTTGCAAAGCTGACTCCAGTCTTACCCCATCTGTAGCAATTTTTAGCAAAACCAAAAGTGGGTCACAATTACTCACTAAATTTCATCTATGAATTTCAAATGCCCCCTCCAATAAATCATACCCTTATCTTTTCCATGGAAATGCAGAAATTTCCATTTCATATTCCGGCGATATCATGTGAGTAAGCTTAAAACTGGTATTGGCTGGATGTCATAAGATTTACTCAAATTATGTGGACAAAACCTACATGTTAAACTTCAACTTTCATCCTGTTCATTACCGAATTATATTAAAATTTAATTTAACATAGAAAAAAAGCATGATATTTTTGTGGCATTAAAGTGTTTTAGAGAAAAGTAATGTTTCTACGACATTAGATTTTGTGAATATCCTTAAGGCCTAAAGGGAGAAAACATTTTTTGTGTGTGCATGAAAATTCTGCGACTGCAAGTGAATGTACGCGAACATGAATTCATGGTATTACTACCGATAAATTACAGTGAACAAACTTTCTTTACATCGGTCGCCATTTACAGACTATAAGTAAGTCACATTTGCTCTGATTACGTAGCGATTTTTTCATTAAAAATTTGCCTCTAACCCTTTTGGAAACTGCAATACCCCGGGGTGTTTAATAACGAAATATGGTAGATGTTTGAAAAATATACAAGAATTGTAATTTAATTTTCAACTCCCTTTTTTACAAAACCAGTTTTGTTGTTATAATATTTTAGTTTCTTCCAATTCAACAGATTTCAAAAAGATCTTTTTTAATCATCTATTGCTCATTGGACAAATCGACTGCTTAGTGCCAGAAGTGGTATAAGTGCAATAGCTGCCGTGTGAACATTTGGCAATTTACACACAGTATATTGTACTCATCTACATATGGCAGCTACACGTGACAGCTATTGCACTTACCCACTTCTGGCACTGAGCAGTCGTATACATACCCACAGTGGAAGACTTCAGAATTTCAACCAAATTCAACAGCTGAAATAATTCCAGATCCTAAAACAATTTTTTTCTTATTTGAGGCAAAATTGTGTAAAATTCAACTGGATTTTATAAATTTAAACAATTTTCAACCAGAAATTAACATAAAACAAATGAACATTTCCAGCTGGATCGAACATATGGTGCAAGTTGAATTAAGATGATGAAATTTTCCACAGGGGGTGTGAGAATTTTAAATAGAATAGCCCATTTCATGATATAAGTGAGCTAACATACTTTGTTGACACTGAGCATATTTGACACTTATTCAAGATTTGGTTCTTCAGAACAAATTTACAGTGAATAAGTGGATTTCTAACAATTTGCAGCGTGCGGTGCAGTGCAGTGTGCGGAAAATCAAACTTATTTGAGTTGGAGGACTCGGGACTCGGACTCGGACTCGAGTCCGGACTCGAGTCCTTTTTTCAAGGACTCGGACTTGGACTTGGAAGCTAAGGACTTGGACTCGGACTCGGACTCGGACCCCAAGGACTCGGGGACTCGGCCGAGTCCTCCTCGAGTCGGCAAAATAGGGTCTTTTAGGTCTTTTATTTTCGTTCATTGTAAACTTCTTATGCTTGATCAATGATCTCATCACATGATTAATTTAAGTAGTTTTACATGCAAATAAATTCAGTTTGTAAATAAAAGTAGACCTACAATCAAAAAGCAAGATTGCTTTCAGTTATATCTTTAATTGGTTAAATGGATTTTAATCATATTCGTTTGTTTTGACATGACTGCTTTGTTAGACGCAAGTCTAGAATGTACATGAATAATAATAATACTCTGGGGCACTCAAGTTAAATTTTGGTAGGGGTGTGTGGCGCCGAACTTTGGGAACTATAAGAACTGATTTGGGGGCAAAATAGGGGCTTGATAAACTGAAATTTCAACATTTTTGTGGAGGTCTGTGAACTAAAGTTGGGCCAAATTATAGGCTTTGGAGCTAACAAATTCAAAATATTTCCAAATTTGAGCTAAAGACCTACAATTTTCAGAGTGTTAGGCTCAATGAACTGGAGCATGATGCAAATGTGTTAAGGGACTGCCGGGGAGCCTGAAAAAGGATCGGGAGGGGGGGAACGATTTTTGGCAGGCCGAGAAGGGATAAGCATTTTTGGCAATTTCACCCCTCCAGCGGGCTCAGCATAATTATTGCACAGCCCCAAAACTAGGCATGCTAGGTGAGACTAGCAAATTATGTATTTACAAGAAAATAATATAGAACTAAAATTCTGGTTAAGTATAGGCTATACGTTGATAAAGTATTGGTGAAAACCCCGGGGCTTGAATTTGATACATAAGGACTCGGACTCGGACTCGGACTCGGACTCGGACTCGGACATCAGAAATTGGCAGGGACTCGGACTTGGACTCGGACACCAAGGACTCGGACTCGGACTCGGACTCGGATGACGAGGACTCGACTACAACACTGCTGAAAGGTATTTCATCCTGTCAGAAAAATACATCACTAAATGTTTTAATTATAAAATATCATTCCATTTTGCCAAATAAAAACATGGACAAATCATATTCTTTTAGTTTAACCTAACTTTGAATAAAGCTAATTAAAAATTTTTAAATTCCAAATTTAATAATTTTTATCATTTTAGGAAAAAGGAAAAATGAGGGCCAAAAACCTTCATTCACAATTTCTTGAAAGACATAAAATGTAAAAAGCTTAAGTTTGGTGATAAAATCAATAATAAAACCTTTGTTTTCAAACTGATATTGCATCCGACCTTTTGTCATTGGTATCAGTGATACCAATCAGGATAAATAAACAAATAGGAATCTGCTTTGAGGTGAGTAACCTTTACAATGGAACTTGAATGACATCACAGGCCTGTCCCACCACAACAAAAGATCACAATTGACACTGAAATTGAGTTAACACCTTCAATTAGAGTGGCAAATTTTCCATTTTATGGAAATAAAATTACAAAATTTCAGCAGAATACCGAAAACTCAGATAATGCAATTTGGCATAATTAAGCTTATTTCACCTAAAATATTGGCTATTTTGAATGTACATTCAGGAAAAGACCAAATCAAACCTCATACTGATATAGCCTTTTGATTCCTTTATTTACTTGCCTGACAGGCCGATACATGTATATAGTAGTCTTAAAATACAATGAAATTAACTATTTTTTACTCTCTGAATGCATAAACATTTGCCAAGGCACCAATTTGTTTGTTTGCAACTTGAGCTTGGCGCAATGTTTCTAGAAAGTTGTCAAAACTACATAGTGCATTTTAGGGATTTTGGAATGGAATTTCACCTTTAAGAAAATGCAAAATGCGCCATTCAAGCTAAATAGCTTCATGCGGTTGGTAGCTTAGCCACTTAACACCTGAAACACTCCGATTTCAAATCAACTCAAAAGCAACTCCTTTAAAATTGGTGCACATATCCATACAATTAAGCAGTCAATGTTCATTATAGATCTCAAAATGGTCAGTGTATCGGCTGTGCCCTTTTTGTGCCCTTTGTCTTATAGGTGCAAAATAGTGCAATGAGCAACAACTGAACTATCCTACTATCCTAATCCAGGATGCTACCTATTAACTACTCTTAACAAGAGACATTTCTGAAATATTCGCATATATACAAAAGATCCTTTTCTTCTTGGTTTTTTGGTGATATAATGTAAAAGAACATATGTAATTGAATAAAAGTAATGGAACTTAAATAATTTGTGTGTGTTCAAGGGTCTGCATTTAAACTCCTATCAGGGAGTTGTAAAAACCTTATCATGCTAATCAGAAAAGTATTGTTCCAAAGTCTAACCAGGTAAAACCAAGTTCACTGAAAAACATATAATTCATAATCCTATTGTCAAGTATAAAAGCAATGATGTAAGCAAAGGGCAAGGCTTGTTTACATGATAATATTAATGTTCCCCCCCCCCCCCCCCCCCCCCCCCCCCACATCAACCATCCTTCACTTTACACTTGCAATTTGTGGACATTTATTGGTCTGAGGCAAACAAGCCTTTTCGAAATACTATCTTACAGGCAAACACAAGCCTACTTGAAGACCTGAAACCATGGACTTTTTACACCAAAAAATACCCAATCAAATGTGGACCCTCGCAGACTAAAAATAAGCGCCCAACCGAGGACACCCAAGACACCCCACACTGTATACATACATACCATAGAGTATCACCCCACCCTTACAAACATGGAAAGGCTTCTAGAAAATTACACACTGCTGTACATTTTGACTGATTCCAACAACCATGGATATCCTCAGTTGGAGGTGTGTCCTCATTTAGGTGGTAAAAAGTCAGCTCAAGGTCCACGTTTGAAAGACTTTACAAATCCACCCACACCCACCCATGTTTACACAAAAACACACCAACACCCACCCCTACCACACACACACAAACAAACAAACAAACACCAAGCACTAATATGATGATATATCACCAATTTAATATTCATAGCACACCCAGCTTCATCATACTCCTTTTTCCCATTCTTCTAATCATCCTCCCCCTCCAGCATCAAACTCAGACATAGTATCCAAGAAACTCAATTTTGTCACAAATTAGGCAAGCTTATAACCACGACAAGTAGACCATGGAGGTATTAATACTAATGCTACACCACCAATATCCTGCAAAATACCGTCATTTGTGAAAGCATTTCAAATTATAGGGAAGAGATTTCTTCTACTGCTTGAATGAGATTTCTGCTACTTAAAAGGAAAAAGTGACAAATTAATGTAGTTCCCTCATTGAAGGTAATTACAAAGAAATATATTGAAAGCAATTAATACCAAGAGATATGAAAGTGTTCTGAAATGAAATTGAACAATTGTAAGTGCTTCAAGTGTAATTGAGTGAATTGAAATAGGCTAATTATTCTGAGCGTCATCATCTTGTTATAATGAAAACAAAGTGTGTTATGCAATGCTATTAATGATGAGAGCATGAATGTAGAAATCAGGCATGAGACTGCACTTTCCTAAAAAAATGAAAAAAAATGAAAATGCGCATAGAATTGGACAAAAAGTTCCAAAAACAAGGCTGAAATTAAATAAAGTTGTGGAAATTTTGACTAAAAAAATTTAACTCAGTGTAACAAAATTTGGGCCGAGTAATTAAGACAAAAATAGGGTATTTTTTCGCACGGAATTTTGACGGTTAATTTAGATAACGAATTACGGAACTGCATGAGTGTGACTGCAGTATGATTTTTAAAGAGGACTAGCCTGTGTTTAGGGAGAAGTATAGAGCTCCGCCAATCATTAAACTTGGTCATTTTCTGTGTGGTTTGCCTGAAAAATCTTAATGATCTCTTCCATAAAAATTAATAGGGCTGCTAAAGGGCGTCTCTTGATCTTTCCAAATTTTCTTGTTTATTTATCTTTTCGCATGGTGTCAAATCCATCATTTCTGCAATCATATTATAAAATCCTGGCATTGTTATCGATCAGTTGTTTCAAGTGTATTTTATGTTTTCTTATAGTGGTGTGCGCCCTTATTGTTTATCAGTTATGCAAGTTCAGCAAGGTCATGAACTTTGGTCACTAATATTATTTTGTTGTTGTAGTGTAAGACCCTATAAAAATGTGCATGCTTCATAATATGACTTAAAATATTTGTGATTGTGTATTAAAATTATGTTTACATCAATGCCCGGTCCACTTACCCCGGGTAACACAACACACAGATAAAAGTGGAAGCCTTGAGGTCAAAAAGCCTGGGGTCAAATATCCTGAGGTCAGATCATCAGATGACGATGTGATCAAAACAATGGCGAGTGACGTTGATTTAATGTGATGGAACCGGCCGTGATTTGCCGTGAAATTGCACTGATTGGACATGATTATGGATAATTAAACTTAATTAATCAGCTTGGGAGACGATCAAGATTCTTCCGATGCTGAATTTGTGATTTAGTGAGCTGTGGATCTGGCCAGATGAAACCGATTAAAATGATGACTTTCGGTCATCGTATGAGACATGCATGTGAATGGATGGTGAAGTGTATCATTAATATTGCGCTGTGTATACAATGTATGGAGCTGAAATGTAGATTGTGGCAGTTTTGTCGGTGGAAGCTCTATAAAGCGTCGGATTATAGAGCAGTCCCGTTTTGTCAGCGCTCAGTGGCGCTCTGCATTGGGAGTCGGCCTAAAGACATGTACACGTCTTGATACCTGGTGGATCTTGACAAATCATGAGACTGACCCATATCGTTTGTGGCGGATGCTGTTGTGTTGGTAATTTACTCAGCGATTTTGCATTTCTCTGCGGAGATTGGCGGCGCCTGTTGATGTGTTTCGCAATGAAAAGACTCATACTTAAAATCATAATGACCTCAGGTATGAACTCATACATTCGTCAAATATTTGGACTCATTCGTTCTGAATTACAGCAGAGATTGAACAAAATCATAAACTCATTCTTCCAGCATTGGGACTCACACTTTCAAGTGAACAAATCAAGGCAGATCCACGCATATAAAACACCAGTTAAATTTTGGTATTCAATGGTTAAAAATCAATGACAGCAATCAGTAGAGTAAGACATACATAACAATAACATTGTAGATTTTAAGAAGCTTAAGGTGGTTATGATGACGCTCGTTTTTATTGTTCTTTATATAAAAAAAAAATGTTTATCTGCTCATAAATTCTTGTCTCATGCTCCGCATGGTGTATTATTTTCCCCTAAATATCATGGTTTTAAATAACCAGCCCACGCCTCCTTATTTTTTTCGGACCCCCATTCTTTTACATCAGTTTTAAAACTGAAAATTCTCATGCCTGATAAATGTTTGAAGCAGAAAGAGAGAGAGAGAGAGAGAGAAAGAAAGAGATAGAAACGGACAGACAGACACCCAAACATACGGACAGACACCCACACACCCACCCCGACAGACACCCACACACACACCCTGACAAACAGACACCCGACAGACAGACAGACAGAAAGACAGACAGAAAGACAGACTGACAGACCAGAGAGAAAATTAACAGGCAGAAAGGCAGAGTGCCAAAACAGGCACAAACACCAGACAAGCATTTGAAAGAC
Organism: Amphiura filiformis; assembly: GCF_039555335.1. NCBI lineage: Eukaryota > Metazoa > Echinodermata > Ophiuroidea > Amphilepidida > Amphiuridae > Amphiura > Amphiura filiformis. Next base: position 44,649,106 of record NC_092639.1, on the reverse strand, counting down.
AGAAAAAGAGCGAGAGACAACTGTGCCTGAAGTGAGATACAAAGGTCATGGGGGGGGGAAGATATAAAGAGTGACGGACATATAGACACACCGACACACACACACACACAGAAGCAGGGGCAAAGAGAGGTGGGAAGGTTGTGCATACTCCACAGAATAGAGGGGCAGTTTGGGACATCAAATTGGAAGAAGCCTAGTAGAGACGTAGGGTTCTGTGGTGTTTTGTATAATAGGGTAAGATATCTAATTCACTTTTAAAAACATCACTGCCATTCTAATAGATACTGTACTCCTGCAATGTTCAATTTTCTATCAAATACTTACTCCGTAAGCACACAAAATGCAATATACTTATGGCTGCATTGCATGTTTTATGTGCTTCACAGTACAGAGCTCAGGTACCTATGGGAAACCTGATGTTTTGATAATTTCAATTTGACCTATTTTCTATAAGTCTGAACACATTTATCATGAAAAAGCTCATTGATTACATCTTAAAATGTTCACAAGGGGAGTACATGCTTTCACTACATTCACTTCACATTGTAATGTTTTTCTTTCAAGGAAGCTCTGATATAAAATAAAATGCTGAGTATAAGTTTTGAGTGAGTAGTGCAGTGTGGTGCAGTCAACATTTTCTGTGAGATGGCAATCCTTTTGAAAATATCCCTATGGTACAGGTTACTGATTTTGTAGCCCAATTGGATGACTTTTAAAGATTCACCCCATAGCCATAAGCTCATATTGGTCCATGGTAACGAATTAGTAACCCAATTGAGTGACTGTTAGAGATCCCCATAGTTATGTGGGACAGGGTAATGAATTAGTAGCCCAATTAGGCAACTTTTAAAGATCCTCCATAACCCTGGCCCTATGGTGTAAGGTAACACATTGGTAGCCCCCCAATTGGGTGACTTTTAAAGATTCCCACATTGCCCTATAATGGGGCAATGCAGCAATTTGATAGCCCAATTGGATTCACCCATTATAGCCCTAAACAGCATATTTTATATCAAAACTTATGTTCCAAGTATGACGTCACTGTCCTGAGATCGCTGTGCCAAGTCTCCGGTCCTTCACACTACCTGCTCTATTCTTCATCCATGCTAAAACCTGTAAAGTGGCATCTCTGCATAGAAACCAATGACATGTTTTTGTGATTTGAGCAATGCCATGATTTGGGCTGAAATTTTGTTGGCAACACTGAATGACTCAAGAGAGCAGTGCTCAATGTGACTCATCATCTGGTTGCTGGGAACCACATAGAAGTGATGTGATTGTAATGTCATAAAACTGGTGTATCATCATTTGAAAGTAAACAAAAAAGATCAGGCAATCTAGACAACATGATAAACAGCATCTACACTCTAGCTACATGATGACCAAAATGGGACATCAATTGGATGGGTCATTTGCATAACTGGAATGAAAACCTCACTGTACTTGTGGCCCTTGAATAAGTTTAAAACAAAACTGCCATGAGGTTACATAGGGGGTTTTGCTTCAGGGGCCAATGGCACATATTCAGGGGCCAATGGCACATAGGAGGTTTTTCCTGCCTACTGACGACATGCAAGATTGGGGTCTCTGATTATTTATATCATCACTGTCATCATCATCCTCATGACCTTGATTGTTATCATCCCCACCACACCCCTTATCTATATCGTCGTAATCACTATTACTATTAAAATCATCATCGCTAATATCAACCTCATCACCATCACCACCATAATTGTCATCATGACCCCCATTGCCATCGCCATCTTCATCGCCAACATTTTGAAAGAACATTTCAAATATTACTTTAAATCCTCTTACAATGTATTAAATACACTCATTGGAAGCACATCTTGTATCATCAGGACAATTATAATAATGTAATTCAATCAATTTTCATGATTCTACAGAGAACACTTTCATAAAACATCACCTAAAATACAGTGGTGATTAGGGCTGTTGTCGTCATGTCAAGTAGATTTTTCATTGTCGACAATTGTAAAATCTCAAGATCTGATGTCGACAAGTTGTCCACAAAGCAATACTTCAGTAAAGTCAAAACATTAAATTCAGAGACCACATTGTCTGTTGGTTATTTACACAGAAATATTACCATATACCACATATCATCACAATATTGGGATTGTAATGGATAGATAATCTGCACCACTTACAAATGAAATAGAAAACTGATGCAGTTTTATGGTAAATAATAATATTTTAATTTTATGGTAAATAATGGCGATGCCTATCTCTAATATTTTAGTGAAAAGTTTTTTGTTGACAATTTTTCCATGCTTGTCAACAATTAATCTGGAAAATTGCTTTGTCGACAATATTGTCGAGAAAAACCTTGTCGACAACAGCCCTAGTGATGGAGATTCAGTCAATCAGACCAAATCTGCCCCAATTCACAACAATTTCCACATCCAAACAACCAAAAGACAAATCAGACAAGACAAGATACTTGTGTATACTAATGTTTGGTATGATATTATTACCGGACTCCCAAAAGCAGCAGCTGCACTCTTAATAACCAGTTCCTTCTTGTCAAATCAAGTTTCACACTTCTTTTTCAAACGGGCAACTGCAGAAAGTGTTGCCGCTGCATTTTTTTTAAGTCCTGTAGCTGTCAGGTTTGCAGGTGTTGCAATGTCATCGACTATGCGCGATCGTGCAACACCTTAAGTTGCTATAGGATAAATTGGGCTCTTTTTTACTTTAAATGCAATGAAATAATTTAAATCAAGCACATGGGGTGGAAATGACACTCTCGCATCAAACCTTGGGATCTCCTTTGAGAACCCGTACTATTCCTCTTGTGTGTCAGCTTTATTTGTCTCGATATTTGAGTGCAAACACCACTAGGTCATGTCCTCTTCCGACCCATCTTTAATGCCAAAAAAATGGACAGAAAGCTTTCTTCACAGTTATTACGGGCACTAAAATTAGTTCAACATTTTGAGTGCAGAATAACAAAAATTAAAATTTCATGGAAATTGCACAATGCACATTATGGCTTTAAAGACAACATCTGCCCCACATTTACCATAATCATAATTATAGACCATTTTACAGACCCATTTTATGTAGCTTGTTCAATGTACCATGTATATATCAGTTGTGACATGAATCACATGATGTTAAAAAGATGCTGCCAACCAAGCTTGGAGGGAAGGAGATTTCTTCTAATTTAGCAGTGCTCCTGACATAATTTGATTATATTTTGTTGTCTTGGTACAAGAATATTGTATGCATTTTTGTCATTTACAAGCATTTCTGATTTTCATTTGTTTTTACTTAATACTTTTTAATTATTCAATCAAAATTTAATTAAATTCCAAGTTCTAAGACTTAAAAATTATCTTAAAATGTGTGCATTTACCTATATTTTCACAATCAATCAATTTCACCCCAACAATTCCACCCAAAATACCACTTAGACATTTTGCACTGACCCAACAATTTGAGGATGTGGGGAAATTTCATCATTACTGTGAAACTACAAACACATAGGCCTTGAAATAAGCCAGAATTTCTGAGACCATTCGGGTCCTTGATCTTGAATATTTTGGGGCCCTCATTGCCGCCCCAAATATATAATCCACATCAAGCTATAGAACAATGTAGTCCAGGCCTTGAAATAAGCCAGAATTTCTGAGGGTCATTCAGGCCCTTGATATTACATTATATTTGGTGGGGCCCTCACAAATTTTTGAAGGCCATGTGGACCCACCTTTAGTAGTTCGAGCTCTGCGGTGGAAACACATTCAAAAACAGTTTTTAGTAGTTATTTTGTGTGACCTGTCTTTAACAAAAAGCATATGGTATTGCAACTTTTCCAAATTATACAAGAAGTCTTTTAAATTAATAAGCAATGTCTGCAGATTATTCGCACAATTCAAGAAATATCCTGTATTAGCATCAACCAGACATACATAAAACAGCTTGCATAACATTGTGTGAGTCTGCAACATACATATTTTATACAAAATCCACAATTATATGTACATATTATTTTGTTCATCAGTAGATTCCTTATGTAGGGCACCATATGTTGGGGACTGTCTTGCGCCATGATCTTGATAACATCAAGCACATTTCCTTGTTGCCTGGGGAAGGATTTTCCAAATTTCTCTAAAAAAAAAGTAGAAACATTTCTAAATTTTCAATGTTTTAGAAAAAAAATTTTAAATGTGTAAAAAGTGTCCCCTTTTTAAGATTCATTTTAAACAGAAATCATTTTAATTTCAAGTTCCAGACTGGGTTTACAATGGTCTAGGCAAAGTTGGCTCACCATCTCCACTTCTAAATAAACCATGTAATAAAAATTCCTTTAAAAGGAATAGGGTGGGCAAATGAAAAATTGTCAAGAGAAATGAAAGAATGAGTAAGTCAAGTTCACAATTAAAAACAGGGAAAATATGACACAACATCGATTTCCAATAGGGGAATTACACAAAGCGTATAAACAAAGTTAAAAGAGTTTTTAACTTTATCGTTTATCGTTTGTTATTCCCCATTGGAGGTTGTGTCATATTTTCCCTGATTTTAATCTGATCTATTGCTTATCCTTTGTTCTCATGCTGGTCAGTTGGAACAGATTTTCCCTGTTTTTATATTAACCATTCACATCATAACACAAGACGTTTTATGTTAACATTTTATATAAAACATGGTTATAAAACTTTTGTAGATAATAGTTATTTAAAACATTTTCGTAATCATACCTTGATTTTTTTTAAATCATCAGATAGAAAGACTTCTGCTCATCTTCTCTGGTGAGACAACAGGGCTGGGGTATCTTTCCATATCAAAGTTTAAAAATATGTCATATCAATTTCCTCAATATATTGTATTGCAACTTATGAGGGGAAATGTTTGATTTTACAATATTTCGATATTATTTTTTAACTTTGTAACTTTATCATGATTAACATAACTGTATTTCAAAGCGTCAAACTATATCATTATTTTGTCCCAACAAAAATAATCCAGGGAATAAAATATTCATTCATATGTTTATTTATTTTATTCAACCTGGGCCATTTCTACTGGTGCACATGCATTCTAATAATTTGTCTATAATACCTTATACAAGCATCAAAGATTTGAAAAGTAAATAGCCTATGTACACACTGAACACAATGCACATACAAGCTGTATTTAAGTACATGCCAAAGCTGTCAGTATAAAATGATATATATGACCTCCACGATGCTATTAATTTAGCCCAAAGATTAGGAAAACTAGCAAAACTGGTGAACTGGTACTGTTCAAATAAAACATCTGCAAATCTTGCTGCAATTTCCAAATAGTATTTCTATTACTTAAATAATTATTTTTGTTATTTCTTTTAATACAAACACATTACTGCATATGACGACTTTATCGTATTACTTACATATCAAAATCAAGTAATAATTACAAAACTCGCCGTAAACTATCACCTCTGTGGGTGTTTGGGATATAACCGGCACGAATATTTTCTCAACACTGCGGCGTGTGAAAAAGTAGGTCAATAGTCAGAGAATACAGGGTGGGTGCGGCACCCAAAAAGCAATATTTACCTAGTAGTAAGTAAAAGGTGTGTTTCTAATGGTAGGGATTCTTGTCATTTTAATTTTGAATAGCCCTACTAATTGGAATCTAATTTCCCCCTTTTCACCTACAAATTGAGGTCAAATTTTAAGCAATGGATGTCAGCTGAAGGTCAATGAACTGTGCCGCTGGAAATGAGACAAATGGTGGCAAATCTTTCCTATACTTTGTTTGACTTAAGATAAAAATGGCAAAAATTATTCTGTTTTTGTTATTCCACAAACACTCTCGCAATTCACATATAAGCACATGTCACTGTCAGTCACACATTACGCAAAGCACAAGTATAAGTGCTGTGCCCAATTTCAAGTATGCCATTCTATATCAATTCATGATAACAACAAGTCTTTGCCATTTATAAGTCTAACGAAGTATAGTTACATATCCTATTTAAAGCTTTCCATGTTAGCCATAGGCTTCAACATAAAGTTTTTGAGATATTTTCTCAAAATATCTAGAGCTGTCTCAAGAACAAATGAATCAATACTAGGCTTGTTTGTGCTCATTTTAATGCATTTTTCATGCTAATTTCAAATATGGCCATGAATATTTAAATTTTGAAATTTTTTGAATTTGTAAAAAAAAAGAAACTTGTCTGCATCAAATGCACGGTACAATTTGCTGAACGAATTACGATTGAATGGTAAACATTACAGTCCAAGCTTTTATCAAAGAAAGAATGCATGATACATTTTTTATCAGCTATACAAATACATGCCATAAGTCAATGATGTCCTTGGTAAAATTCTTACTGCATATTTCTAAATTGTGTAAATTGTTATTAATTAGATAATCCTTATAGTAGACCTATTGTCATGTTCCAATTGATTGAAATTAAACTATTTCACCCTGATGACACAAAAGAAGATGTCTGACAGATAAAAATCAGTACTTACATCATCACATCATAACTAATAAAGGAAAAAGTACAAGAGAGTAATAAGTTGTGGAAATCTCATTAAAAGTTGTGATATATAAAGAATAGAGATAACAGGTTTGATAGAAATCAATGAAAGTGACAGGTCTTTTTCCAAATGTTTATGAAACAACCTCAATGATGATGAATTGGGCTATTCCAGAAATTAATGGCACGCCCTAAACATGCTAAAGAAGACATGTAAGTTTGTACCATAATTTTTGGGAATTCCCATACCAAAATTTTATCCAAACAAAATGGGAATTCCCATTTTGACAATAAAATGATTAAAAAATTGGACAGACAAATTTTTGCCAAAATATTTGGGAATTCCCAAGCCTAAAATAAAAAGGTGTCTTTTTCTTGGGAATTCCCATGTCTTCTTTAGGCTGCGATCACATAAGTATACGGTATCACGGTATTAAGCTATCTGAAATCGCTCATTCGATCAGGCTGAGTTCATATAGGAGTATACTATGTGAACTCAGCCTGATGAATGAGCGTATTCATATAGCTAATACCGTATACAGTATACTTCTATGTGATGCAGCCTTAGGGTTAATGAAAATAATGACCTATGGGGGATTCCCAGAGCAAAAAATGGTGAAAATTTTTGGGAATCCCATGTCTTCTTTAGAGGGGTGCCTTTAATTTCTGGAATAGCCCATTGTACAATTCTGTCAATTTGAGCAATGAGCTATAACTAAGACTTCCTGACGAGGAGAGATAACTGAAATTCTCAAAAGTGATGAGAAGTCTTTCGTTCTTTTCTATGGTAAGGAGGGAAATTCTTGGGGATAATTGTTGGATCCTTGAGAATGTGGAGCAGCTTTTCCTTTTGTGGGACACATTGAACAACCTCCCCCACCTTGGGATGGTTGGTGGCTGCCATGATATTTGAAGTTTTTAGGCATTTTTTTTTAGAGATGCACCTATCATGATCGGTAGTTCTGAATCGGGCCCGATATTTGCCTTCTAACAGGTTCTGAATCGGGACCAGTAAAAAATGTAAATATTACTGATTATTGCTACCGATTAAACCAGCCTACTTTGGCCAGCATTATTTTAGCCTTCAAGTTCACAAATCAACTTATGTTGTACAGATGGATACAGGGGTAGCATTAAGGCCTGAAAGTCGGGGGTTGTTTTCCCGTGTTTTTCACTCCCGAGTTTGCAGAAAATCCAAATACATGGGGTGAAAATTAAATCTCGGGGGTGAAAAATATTTGCAGGGGTAGGAGTAAGGTCCAAAAGGATCCAAATACATGGGGTGAAAATTAAATCTCGGGGGTGAAAAATATTTGCAGGGGTAGGAGTAAGGTCCAAAAGTAGAGGGTCAGAGTTCACCCCCGAGCTTGCAGATTCCCAATATATGGAGGGTGAAAAATTAATATTATTTAAATTTAGGGGGTCATTCACCCCTGATCGGGGATTAACGCTACCCCTGGATGGATATAAATCCCGGTAATTCCTTAATCAGTGGCGTAGCGTCATAGGGGTACGGGGGGATCCGATATATCAGTGCCCCCCCCCAATATGATGACCCACACTACGCCACTGTCCTTAATCATGGTCAATATAATTTAAGTTATTTTTTTTAAACAAAAACAAAGGTAAATTCCATGGTGAATTACATACATTTTGTACACATCACAATGCGGGGGTGAAGGCTAAAATAATGCTGGCTATCGAATCAATGGCGCCTGTTGAATAACAACATGGACGCTCGTCGTCCGGATAAATAACATTTTTTGTCAGTAAATACACATGATTTTCAAGTTACTTTTCACGTCAAAAGTGGACACTTGGTATATGGAAGAGATTGATATATTTTTTGGAGGAAATCTTGCTTCAAATTCCTTGTAATTTGACCGAAAACCACCGATAGTGACTGGCTCGTTGTGGCGGGATGTACAAACAACACTACAGTACACGCACCCAGTACACGTTCTTCAAGGCCGTCCTATACAAAGCACGTATTCATCAGATAGTACAGGTGAGATCGTTTTAATTTTTATCTCTCTATACCAATCCATGTTATTTGCAATACCAATCGTCTACCAATCCATGTTAAGATACACCCGTGAATGGCTCAACAAATTCTTGGAGTATTATAGTCTTCTAAAAAGCACGTTTTGAACAGATAATTGAGGTAGGATCGTTTGTAATTTTGTATAGCAGTTCCTAATACATCATGGGAAGGATCACAAATTTACAACACTGTGTTGTGTTAGCCTCACTGGGCATACTAGCCTTTTGGTTGTCATCTACCCAAGATACTACGTACCATAACTGTAGTTATTTGAACATACAATCATGGCATCGCCAACAAACAATGAACGGAAATCACAGTGACTTGAACTTGTATGGATGTCAACAACATATGAACAAAAACTGTACTCTTTTGTACTTGAACATCAAATTGCTGTGTAGTAGTAGTACTAAGAACCATGTAAAGTTACCAATGAGGTATTTGTCAACTACATCCGGCCCTCTTTACATCATCAATCAGCGTATAGAAATGTTTCCTCATGTAAGGAACAAATATAGGCCCTACGTGTACAGATTCAAATCTAGAGTTTTTGCAGCATTCGCTGATCAATTGCCTCTCCACATTATGTCCAAGTTTCATCAATCAAAGGCCAAGTCTTTGTATTATATCCATGTCCATACCACTGAAGAGCTCAAATTCCAGATTCGTTAATTGGAATTTGCAAATCAATCAGAAACCTGTGATAAAGCGAATCTTCTTGATGTTGTTTCTGATGATATCTGGTGATATACAATGCAATCCAGGACCTAATACTCCTCAATGCTCAATATGTTCGAGCAATATCGAGTCTGAAAATACATCATTGCAATGTTATGAGTGCCATAAATGGACTCATGCTAATTGTGAAGGAGAGTCTTTCTCACCAATCAATCCCTAACAGGTAAAATGACTTATTGGGAGTGTCCAGCCTGCTGTCTCCCAAATGTCTCAAACTCCTTATTTACTATTTCTGACTTTGAACTGTCAAATGTGTTTTCAAACTTAGATGATTCAATGGATAGCTCCAGTATATTCATAGCGGACGAGATGATAACATCTAGCCCTAAACCACCAAATACTAGAGCTAAAAAAGATCAAGGTACAAACACAAAACCAAAATCTATCAAAGTAATGTTGGTGAATTGCAGAAGTCTTAAAAGCGAAAGAAAGCAACATGATTTCTTAGATCTTGTTGAAACCCACAGGCCTGATGTAATATGTGGGCAGGAGTCTCACATTGATGCTTCGTTTTCCTCTTCTGAAGTATTTCCATCGGGTTACACTATCTCGCGTAAAGATCGAGATGTGCATGGTGGGGGTGTTTTGTAGCAATTACAGATCAGCTCGTATCAACAACCGAATATACCCTTGATTCCAAAAGTGAAATCATTTGGTGTAAAATCAGTGTAGTTGGAAGTAAACCATTGTATATAGGGTCTTTTTATAGGCCAACTAATGACAGACTTGAGCCCTTAAATGAGCTTAATGAATCTCTTAGCAAGTTATCGCAAAATGGTGGTCTTCCAAATGTAATTCTTGGGGGTGATTTTAATTGTCCCAGCATAGACTGGGATGATCATATTGTATTACCTAATCCTCAATATGGCTATGCTGTCAATAGGTTGTTGCTAGATACAGTGAACGAGCATGGATTACATCAACATGTTCATGAACCAACTCGCTTAGATAATATATTGGATCTTCTATTTACCACTAACCCTGATCTTGTGGAAAAAGTAACCGTCTCTCCTGGTATGAGTGATCACTCTGTTGTAACAGCCACAGTTAATATCAAGGCTAAGTTAAGCAGGAAACCTCCTCGTAAAATTTTCATTTTAGGAAAATGAGCGTCGAAGGTATCAAAACGATGCAAAGGTTTTTCAGGATAGTTTTTTACAATCTGCGTCTGAAAATACACGTCCTGCCAGTGACAATTGGGTGCTGTTCAAATCACATATCAATGAGTTGCTAACTACTCATGTGCCTCAGAAAGTAGTTAAGCAGAGATGGGACGTTCCCTGGAGGAACCAACCAATTCGTAGACCCATCCGTAAAAAGAAAAGGGTATACAATGCTTATAAGAGTCATAAAAAACAGCCAAACTTGGGAGAAGTTCACAAAGCTTAGAAAGACCGTGCAGACAGAATTAAAGCATTCCAAAAATGATTATTTAATGGGTCTTCTTGAAGACAACAATCAAGAAAACTCAAAACCATCCGTCAACAAAACATTCTGGGGACATGTAAAAAACCTGAAACGTGATGGCACAGGCGTTGCTACACTTCAGGTTGATGGCAAAGAAATGGTGAGTGGGAAAGATAAGGCAAATGCTCTTAGTAATCAGTACTGTAGTGTATTTACCACAGAAAATCTGTCTTTTATACCAACTGTAGCAGGTGACCCTATACCTACCATAGATGATCTCAGAGTAGATACCGAGGGAGTTGAAAAATTGCTTCATAATATAAATCCAAAGAAAGCAAGTGGCCCTGATGGTGTTCCGTCTGCGATCTTGAAAGAGTTAAGCAAAGAACTCGCACCAATCATGAGTCACATTTTTCAACAATCCCTTGATACGGGTGATGTTCCTGCCGATTGGCTCATAGCAAATATAACAGCTATTTTTAAGAAAGGTGACAAGAGTATCCCTGCCAACTATAGACCTGTGTCGTTGACATCAGTATCTTGTAAATTATTCGAGCACATTCTATTTTCTCATATTATGTCACACCTGGAGAAATTCCAAATATTATCCACCTTCCAACACGGATTCAGAGCACAGCACTCTTGTGAGTCACAACTTGTCATCACTGTGGAAGACTTGGCTAAAAATCTTGACAGCAAACTCCAAACTGACATGTTAATATTAGACTTCCAAAAAGCTTTTGACACCGTTCCCCACCAGCGATTGATCCAGAAACTTGATTTTTTATGGTATCATTGGCACCATCTTGGATTGGATTAAAAATGGCTGACGACCCGAACCCAACGGGTCGTTGTGGATGGAGAATGTTCAATATCAACTTCCGTCAAGTCTGGTGTACCTCAGGGAACGGTGTTGGGACCTTTGATGTTTTTAATTTACATTAATGATATAGCAAACAACCTTGATAGTTCCATAAATCGCCTCTTTGCAGGCGACTGCTTGTTGTATAGGTCAATAACATCTGAGCATGACTCACTGGCCCTGCAGAAAGATCTCAATTCACTTGTTGAATGGTCTGACAAGTGGCAAATGTCATTTAATACACGTAAATGTAAGACATTGCGAGTAACTACAAAGAAAAATCCTATCATTTATACATATAGCATGGGCACTGATAACCTGGAAACCGTATCTCATCACCCATATCTGTGGGTTGAAATCAGTAGTAATCTAAAGTGGTCAAATCATATCAACAATATTACTGTTAAAGCCAACAATGCTCTATGGTTTATTAGCAGAAATCTCTGGAGATGCCCAAAGTACGTAAAACAGCAAATGTACTTCGCATTGGTAAGACCACACCTTGAGTTTGCTTGCGCTGTATGGGACCCCCATAATGTGTCCGACATCCAACGAATTGAGGCATTACAGCGCAGGGCAGCTCGGTTTGTATCCAACAATTACCGGAGAACCGAGGGTACGGTCACTGGTATCCTTCAAAATCTAGAGTGGCCTTCCCTTGAGCAGCGAAGAAGACAACATAGATTAACAACAATGTATAAAATTCAAAATGGTGAAATTGCAATACCTATTCCTGAATATGTTCAAGCACAGACAGTTAAAACTCGTCAATACCATCCCCAAAGGTTTAGAGTTATGACACCTCACATAAACACCTACAAATATAGTTTCTTCCCCCGGACAATCATAAAATGGAACGCCCTACCTCCTTCCGTGTATATTGCCAAATCAGTTGACTGCTTCAAGAGTTGTATTAATAATATGTAATTTAATGTATTTTTTCTTCAGTTTTGTATATAGCCATGTTGTATTCAACTGGCGCCTTTGATCACCTCAACTAGATATTGCTTTCATGCAACTTTGTTGAGTATTTATGTAGATGTAGATGTAGATGCGCGAGCCAGTTCTCATGCTTATGTTGGCTTGTTATTGTTTTTGTTGCTGTCTTGCTGACCTGGGAAAATCCCAACCAACTTTGGCGCTACTGTCATAGTACTCTGTATGGCGATCGCTCCATTTTTGTTGAGAATGGCTTGCACAAAAGGATAATAAAAAAATTATTCAAAAAAATGATATGATGAAATGCACGAATGACCCCATGAGAACTACCTGCCGATTAGCCAAAAAGAAGTTTTCATTATCAATTGGGGTGAATTATTTGCAAAACATTCTGATTGGTGATTAAAATGAAAATATCATGTAATTGACCAATCAGAGGCAATGTTAGATCGGCAGGAAGTGCTCAGGGGGTTAAAAATTATGATAGCTGTCATCATCCTCATTTCTTCTTGATGACAGGACACGACAGAACTCGACTCTTGCAGTTAACTGTCCGTCATAACTGCTACAATTTAACAATCCCAGATAGGATGATCCAATCTGCAGACAACATCCATGGTCAACGACCTGTGTATTGACAGTATGTGCAAACTTCAAAATGTCAAAGGGATCAGATTACATTTTTGCATTAATTTCGTGGACCATTTATTAGATATGATATGAGCGGAATTTCAATATAAGTGTGCATGTATATATTTTCAATCGTCTAAAAGATAAATGGTATTCATTATTCAATACTGATGTACTCCCTAGCAGAGATGATGGAAATATTCGCACTACATTTATTTTTGTGCTTTTCACGTTCCAAGCTGCGAATAACAACGCACAATTATATTCCTTTTGTGTATAGGCCAATGTAAGGAAGCTTAGAATTGCGAATTTAAAACCAAGGACAACAGTTCAAAATTGGCAAAACACAAAAAATTAATCATGCAAAAATGTCCACTTTTACAGTATGTAGCAGCACAGACATGTTTTCGTAAGGCACCAGAACCAAATTAGTTTGATCTTTGGATCGACGGTGACCGTCGATCAGAGTCTTAGCCAGAAATCAGAAACCACCCGTCCAAGCAGATACCAAAATTTGACCCTCAAATATAAAACAACTTGCCTATACCCATGGAAGGGTCACTGGGGTCAAATATGTCCTGATTTGGCCTTTACATGTCACTCTGAATTAGTCTCAAGTTCATATAACCTTAAAATCATCTGTTTCAGAGCTATCACATCTGTAAAATCCATTAAATCCACCCGTCTAAAATTAGATTAGGCCGTCTTAAAGACGTGTGGACGCATGGCTGGCTAAGACCTTGCCGTCGATGCTGCTTCAATGCTTGTTGTCAATTAACTAACAACAAATTGATGAGAATTAATGCTAAATTTATAATAGCCAAAACATGTACCTGGTTTTTTTGCTATCGGAAGGGAAAGAACAAACGAAAAAGGAGAGAAGATGAACAAAAAAGTCACTTGGTACCCCCGGGATTCGAACCTCGGACCCCTCGTATTCCACACAGAAGATCACAGACCTGTAGCCAGTGGGCGTCATAAGCTCGACCAGCGATTCCCTGGGTATATATGACTTATCCTGATTGCGTTATCGCATCACATGGAATTCATACATGCCCAGTGGTTTTCATAGTGAGCAGTGAGCTCTGGTAGTGTTACTGTTAGGGTTATTTAATTGGCAGGTATGGATTATCATGTAATTAACCAATCAGGAATTAATTAATTGACTAATTAACAGTCAAGTAATTGATTTCATAAATAATAGGGTCAACCATTAGCATCAATGATCAATCGAAAGATCAAGCTGATTTGTTTCTATTGCCTAATGGCAGAGAAGGTTACATCTTCATCATGTACAAAAATGTGTACATGTAGTAATCTTTAATTGCCGACATTTTAAATTGGTAATCCTCAAAATCACTGAACATTGTCGAAATTTATCGCCATCTTCATCGTCATTATCACCTGATCTTCACACTCTTCATCATCATCTTCTTCTTTCATGTACATTGTAGCAGCACATGAACATGTTTTAGCTCTGAAGATGGCACTCGCTGCAGTTCCGAAAGCTCAGCCCTCTGAAAAGGACTTCTCTAGGGATAGATCAAACCTTACTCATGTTTACTGACCTAGAGTACATTTTTGTAGTAATCCTCAAAATTACTGCTTTCTTCATTATCATCTTCATCTTCATAAATTGCAGTGTCTTCTCATAGTTATCATCAACCTCGCAGCAATAGCAACATTTGACAAGATATCATCTCAAAGATTACTCCTTCTAGGTTTTACATGAATCTGTAGATTTACTTTTAGCAGCCCTTAAACCTAAGCTTATTGATGTTACTGAACATGTAATGTTCATCAGAACTGTGCTTGAAAATTATAAACAAAATTTCATAGTTCTAATCCAATAAACAGTCAGTACTGTGGACGATTTAAAGGTTAGCAGACTTCTTATCGATGTTGAAATCTGTGATACTTGGTTAAAAAGTTAATTTTTTATGTAAATTTTCTTATGTTTGTCATTGCTCCTTATTTTTGTCTATATCTCAATGTCATTATTGCCAACTTTAGTGTGATTAGATCAGATCGTGTCACCAAGGTCACATGTATGATGAATTGATCATTACAATACAGTTCAATGACACTGTGTATATTTTCATATCATATTAATTAATAGATCTATCTTTGAAATTTCATATTTTTGTTCCGTCATATAACTGCTCTATGATGTGCTTATGATGAACATTTGAGATAGAAGATAAGATAAAACTCCTTATATTTGGGATTCCGATCTAGGATGAATAATGAGACATGATCTTACATACAGCTGCTTCCTTACACTTAGTAGATGTTAATTAGGCTATTAGCCTATTAGGCAGTATCCATCAGTTTCATCACACAACTCAAAACATTCAACCCTCCCCCTCCCCGTTTGCTATAATACTATTCCTAACTTGTTCAGCACCTAATAAAGCTTACTGATGTTAAGTAATTTAGGGTCCAACTTTTTTTTTCAATTAAATTTTTTTTTTAATGATTCTCGTAAGGCCCTTCGCACTTGATTATTAGTTTCCTGTTTAAGATTTTGAAAAAGGGCCAGGTGACTTTTAATTATTAATTATTAATTATCTTTTATTTTCTTTATTTGGTTTGAACTATTACAAGCAACTATCGACTCGTTTTGACTGGGGCAGGCATTTAATTATTTCACAACAATATTTGATTTTATAAATAAGTGAAGGTCTTTGTTCATTCATCATTATTGTTGATATTATTAAAGTCAGAAAATGGCAAGTACAAGTAGTTGAAAGTTATTTTAAAGGAGAAAATTGGAAATAAAAATAAAATAATTAATTATTTTGAGATTTTCAATTTTGGACGCGGGCGGTAAACAGGAAACTAATAATCAAGTGCGAAGGGCCTAACCCGTTACTGGGATTTTGACCCGGGTAGGCTAAGGACAGGTGGGAACTCAGGTACCCGGGAATTGGAGAGAGCTTATACCTGTTAAGTCCTTGTCATACTTGATTGCAAAGTTACTTTTTTATGTCCATGTTCTGGTGGTTTTTTTGGGGTTTTTTTTTTGTTCTTTATTTTTGCCTATATCAATTTCATCAGTGCTGACTTTGGTCTGAATGGATAAGATCTCATGGTCACATGTATGATCAATTGGTCATTACACATATGCATAATCATGATAAATGCAGTTTGATGACTACATTTTAACATCAATAAATCTTAATTTTTGAAATTTAATATTATTTCTACTGCCATATAACTGCTCAGTATGATGTGCTATTGATGAGCATTTGAGATAAAAGATAAGATAAAACTCCTTATTTGGGATTCCGATCTAGGATGAATAATGAGATGTGATCCTACACACAGCTGCTTGCACAAGATGTTAATTTCACAGTACATTTAAACACAGGATAGGCTATTAAATAAGGCAGCACTGAAGTATCCATTAGTTTTACATCAAGAAACTCAAAACATTGAACCCCATTTCCTATTCTTTTATCCACACTGTTTTGTATTAAAGCCATACTGTATGATTTCCGTCAAATTTAAATTTTGTTATTCTTTACCCAAATGCTGAAATAATATTAGTATCCATAGGTCTTGTGGTTCTTAAGTTAAGGCCGATAATATACATATACATCCATATAAAAGCTTGGGGTATTTTCCCACTCAAAAGAAAAATCATTCACACAGGGTGGAAAGCCTTAGTGGCTTAATCCTAAAAAGCTTAGAAGCTATACTTGTTGAATCCTCTATACAACCTACACCATTCCTCTTGTGTGTCAGCTTTATTTGTCTAAACATTATGTCTCAACATTGGAATGCATCACAAGTTCATGTTCCCTTGGCACCTAAAAGCATCTGTCATGTAATTTAAAACAGTATCATCAAGTGTAGTATGCAGTGTATGCTTGATATTGCATTAGGATATTTTTGCTGGGTTAATTTTCGTGATTTTATCAATTTTGGACAATTTAGTGGGTGTTTAAATTGTGTTTCCAAATATAATTCAAATTAAGAAGTATGTGTAATAAATATTTTTGTGGGGTTAAAAATTTGTGGCTGCCTGTTCGACCACGAAAAAGCACGAAAATTAAATCCCGCGAAAATTTACCGCCGTACAATATGCAGTGTATGCTTGATACCCAGAATATTCAGTACCTATTCAAGGAGACAAGAATGAATGATGTGTGGAAAATTAATTCATACTTTTGATATTTTTTAAACAAACAAGGAAATGCATGTTATAAAATTTACATACTACTTCTACTAAATGGCAAGGCTGAAACCAATCGTTACACACACAAAAATATGTGTTTTTACTGAATTTCTAATCCAATAACACACATTTGTTTATTCAAAACGGAAAGATATTTATTTAATTAGCCTTAATGGCAAGGCCGGAAGCACTTGCTTTAAGACAAATATGTCTATCAAATAATTATTTTTGATTTAAATTACCATACATTTGTATTCACTTAAAATTAAAGGAAGTTGAATTAGCCACAATCATTGCAGCACAAGTTGGTCATTATTGGATGGTAAGTGCGGACGGGCAGTATTTATAACAGTGGTCAATGGAATGGATAGATTCCAAGCTACACATACATAAGCTATATAAAATGTGCCCATTTTTGTTTTTTACAAAATAACCAATTAACTTACAAAAATAAAGATTTAAAGAAACTTCAGGAGCATTTTATTACCTCAGGCCTACCTGTGAATTCAGATTTGGATAAAATGTTTTTTTATTACTTTCTTATTTTTATTATATTATATTCATAGACCTTGAGCTAGAATTTTACAATCTTCAAATTTGTCTGTGTTTCCGATTGGCTGATTAGTCAATGTTTCTATTTGACTGTTTAAAATTGTTTAGCAAAGGACAGCACCAGCACCTTGTACGATTTTTATTTTGCTATTCTTTACCAATAATAATGAATACCTATCAGGAAGAGTTTCTGCCTATTTTCATCTGATATAATGAGGGAAAATAAAAGAAACCCACTGGCTATCTTGGTCGTTTAACATGGAGCACTATCATACAATTATCATAATTATGACATTAATTCAAAATTGCTCTGTTATCTTACAAACAACAAATTGGATCGACTCCATATGAGGTGAAAGTTGGACATGTACATATGCCAAAAAATCAGGTTTAGCAATAAGTAACCAATTTCATGTTTTAAAGATCATGCGTTATAATAATATTGTGAAATCTCACACTGATTAATGATACACAACCATTCCAGAAGAAAGTGACAACTTGGATTTGACAATCCAAGCATATAGATGTACGGTCACAGTCTAGTCAACATCCAGCATGTCCAGCCTGCTTCTGCCAAGGTTCATATATCACGCTAAAAACACCTTTCCTGTAGATTGTGTACAGTATTCACTTTTTGCTACATGAATTTAATCAAAAATTGCACAGTGCAAATATTTCTAGGAAAAAATGATAACAGAACTAACAGAAGGCAGCCTTTTGAATCTGAACGCTTCATTTTTATACAAGGTGCTTATTACAGCTAGCTCTCTTTTGTCCTGGAAACATCTGCTTTCCATTGATTTTATTTCAACTTAGCTTTTTACAGACCTGTGATGAGCATGTTTATCCAGGATACGTTAATTGTCTTGTCAATTTGAAAAAACGGAAAACAATCATTATGTTATGTACAACTTCTACAGTTATGGTACATGTTGTATTCCATATATATCAATACTTTCCTCATTGACAAAGCTAGACAAAACTGGTATAGTGTAGGTCAGGGGTTTTCAATGGGGAAGCCCGCGGCCCAGATCCGGCCCGCTGACCAAGTTTGGTTGACTCTTGGACAGCTCTAAAATGTACCACATAGCCAAACAAGGTGTATGTGGCCCTCAGACACAGATCTTTGAAATGAATTTTGCCCTCTGTAGCCTGCAAGTAAATAAATGAGAACCATTGGTGTAGAGAAGACCCAACAGTCTCATCTCTGTAAGTTCAGGGAAGGTATTTTGTAGGATATCATGTTTATCATATGAACCCATGAACATGGTGAAATGCACTCTAAACAAGTGTAATGTCAGCCTGGTGTACTTTGATGCATAATGGTTTGAAGTGAAAATTCAAACCTGCGCTGACATTTTATACTTTCAACTGAACAATAGAATAGCAGAAAATGAAGTTCAAATGCCTACAGGTTTTATACTAACACCATAGAATTCCCTCTACAAGAGTACATGCCTCTAAACAAGGGTTTTTTTGACGATAGAGATGCAAATTAGACACCTTAGTTTGAGCAACTATACAGGTGGCTGTACAAACATGTACTATTATAAGACCAATCTTTTGTAATGTTTTTATGGAGTGTGTAGACCTGCCTTTCGACTCTTTCCACCAAAAAAACCTTGTTTATACATGTAGAGGCATATGCTTGCAGATGGGATTCTACGGTAACAGGCCTATTTACACACAAATAAATGTAATTAGTAGAAAAATTGATTATCAATTATCTAATTATCAATTATCTACTATCATAAATTGACATCATTACGTGTGTGTATTATTATTGATTGACTAAAATCATTGCGTGCATGTACAAATCTGTTTTGAATTATCTACGAAGAAACAGTGATTTGGTTGGTCTTATTTAGAGCTATGTGAACTATTTTGCTGAGAGGAATCACATTTTGCACAGCAGTATGACTCTACAACCAACAGAGTTCATACAGCTCAAACTCGGAACACAATGACAGTTCTTTGGCTAGTCTGCTAAATATGCATGGTCAATGGCTGTACATACTGTTGAAATTTCTGCACAATTATTTTTTCACACTAACTAATTGTGAATTTTTTCGTTGCTTTTACAAGCTGACAAATACAATCATATCCATGCATTGTAACTTTCACTTCTTTCACTGTAACTGCTTGGAATGCAAATATAAAGTATGTAGTGCAAATATTTCCCAGTATGAGTATATTAAAAGTACATGCTGAATTGACTGTTGCCTCTAGGTTTCCTAGTAATTTCAGTTGGTTACATTTCTCGCATAAACTTTCACGCAATAACAATGTACTGTAAAAGTGTACATTTTTCGCGGAATACTAATTTTTGTGCTTTTCACCCTCAACACAGCTGTAGTGAACAACAAAAATTAAAATGTGCAACTACCGTATTCTCTAATAAATACCCCAGGGGTGCGACATTTTCGAAAAAGAGGGGGGCGTTTACTAGAGGTCATTTTTACAATGATGGTTGTCAGGTAAGCTTAAAAATCATGCCAAAATGATGAACAATGAACTTAGGATCAATGACTTCGGTTCACCCCAGTTTACGATTTAATTTTTCGCTAATTATACCACACCATTACTGCGTGTGTGGACCATGGCAAGCTTACTTTCACAAGATAGCATGGAAATTATTTGTTTCAAGGGGAGTTAGGGGGCGTTTATTTAAATTAATTCATTTTTTTTTAAAGGGGAAATTAGAGGAGGGTGTTTATTAGAAGATATACGGTATGTCCTTTTATGTACAGGTCTATGCAAGAAGACTAAAACACAAGCAAAATGGTTCAAAATCATCAAAGTGCAAAAATTACAACCACAAAAATACAAGTTTAACAGTATTGTATTTTGTCTTGTGAATATTTAAGACAATCAAATTTGTACCTCGATATGACAATCTATAAAAATAAAATGCAATATTGAAAGAAATTAAAGAGCTTTGCTTATAGATTGTAAGTACATTAACCTACAGGTGTAATTACTATAGTAGGCGAAACATTAAATCCTGCCCAAATTCATTAGTTTACGATAAAACTACCTGTAATACAATTGCATCAATTGTTAGCGCACTCAAATATTTGCAACAGCAATCAACACAATCAAATCACATTCTCAGCCAACAGTGTTCTTGCTCCGGAATTTGTTATGAGCTTACAATGTAAAAGCAGCAGCAGTAGAACGCAAGGTGAATTGACAATGCAAACTGTGCTGTGCTCTGCTCTACCATGATAAAGGTGAAAGAGGGAGAGAAAAAATCAAGCTCCAGAGTGAAAACGAGATGAGAAAAGGAGAAAATTCTCATACATTGACTCTGATTAGTGGAGCGAAAGTGACACTGCATTGTCTGTTCTCTAGGAGTGCATATTATTAATATCAGCCATCCAGGTTATGGAGATTCTACAAACCTTGACCAAATTTCTAATTAATGCCAAAATATATCTAGCCTTTCATCTACATACAAAATCCTATACACACACCTGGTGCATGTACATTGTACACACTATATGGTACATGTATGTTCAACCAAAAGCAATTATTTGAAATTGCACAAAAATTAATGTTTACAAAACATTGAAAACAAAATTGCTACAAACCTAGAAATTATTTGTATTTTGATATAATTTTACATCGCTGATTCGCTGTTGCTTTCTCTAAAATCAGAATGAGAAGAACAAGCTTGTAATCACAGATAATTAACACAAAATAGTACAAACTTATAAGCACAGGCCAACACATCATAAGTACCGGTAGTTGTGTTAAGAGCTGGCAAACATTTTACCAATCTCAATCATTTTCACGCAACCACCCATTTTGTCAAAATCAACATTGTTGCAACTTTCCTGCGATTTTACAGGTTCAATTCTACAAAATAAGGACATTCTTAAAAGCAATAAACAGCCGTCCTCTCAAATCTGTGCTTCTCACTTTAATGTTAGCCTAAGTACATGTTTTCTTCTACATTAATCCTGCCATATCAAGCTACCTGGTACAAGCTTTACCCTGATTAAAAGGGGGAAGAAACATCGAGCTGATTGAACCTAATTTTACAAACCGTTACAAATCGCCAGTCAATATCATGCAATGTGCCAGCACTTGCTTTCACTACGTAGTACAGTAGGCCCGAGGGTATATTCAAGGGATGAAAAGCCTCAGATGCTCACAAAGGGAAAAAAAACAAACACGACGATAAAAGACAAAACTGCATGCTGAAATCAATAGGAACCCTGTGGTCATGCAAGGCTCTTTCTGTTTTGGACCGTTGACCAAATCTTGTTATACTGGCTTATATGATATAGATATATTAGAGTGTGTCGCTTGACAGGAAAAATATTGTTCCCCTATGTGCAGGGGGGTCAGATGAGGTAATACCCATGTGTGTCACTTGATGACATCCAGTTCTCAAAATTTCAGTATGTGAGCAAAAATTTAGGAAATTTTTAATTTGTTTGACCAGCTCTGTAGGCTCAAATTCTAGAAAACTTCAGGTAAAAAATAGTTCCCAAGCAAACTTTTCAAATTTACTTCGAAAATGTGTGTAGCAAATAGCAATTTATGGTAAAAACACAATATTTAGGTGATGTTCTTAATATGATATTAGCATATATGCTTAGTTGCTAACATTATAAAAAAAATACTATACAACCTTAAATTTGTGTAGCAGGTTGTCCAAAATGGGGGTAAATCGAACATAAATTGAAAGCCCCAACGTTTTTTTGTTCAGTGCCAAGATTTAAAAGGAGTAAATGAACACAGGCATCACAATGAAAGTTTAGTGCCCTAAACTCTCTTCCCCCCTCTATGACTTGCACAGGATAGAAAGTACTTCTTGGCCGCTTTTAAGAATGGACATTAAATTGTCAACTACTACACTGTATGTATTGTGATTGTGACCAATGCGCAGAGCAATGAGGCATTAATATTTTTAAGAAATTCTGCGCTCATCTTCCTTTAATATTGATTTATAGGCAAAAAATTTGAATAACAAAATGTGTACCTAATTACTATGAAAGACTCTGCTAAAAAATCGATATTTTGCAAATCAAACTCTCAATACAAACCTTTTTAAAATAATGATCGCAAAATTCAAGATTTTGTTTTTATAGAATTGTGTTGCCGTCTGACATGTGTCCCAGCCAGTCTGTCTGATAACACTTTGTTTTTGTATTCGCTTAAACATGTCATGTAGAACATTATATAGGGAAATGTTAAAGTTCATGTATCAACCGATATGATCCCATTCGCAGCAGGTAAATATATATCCAGTTAACTGATGATGGTACACATTAAAATGCTCTTCTGTTCTTGCTACACGACTATGTGCATCTACATTGTATTGTAAAAAGGCAAGGTCTATTTCTTACAATTTGGCAGAAAAGCCTGAAGATCGTAATTCAATTTCCTTATGTACAATGTTGTTGTCTTCCACAAAAAATTAATTTCATCTCAAGAACTGTTTAGTCACATATTAATGGAATTTTCAGCATATATTGGAACATACCCAATAAAATTTAGGCAAGAAAAAATATGTCAATCAAACTCAAATACAGCCTGTGATTGGTCAGCATCGGGTAAATAATGGAAAGCACCTCCCAGTCCTCCCTAGTTACATTATGCGCCAATTATGGGCCGTGGGGAGTTTGAACGACAGTAACGTCAGATATTAACTAGTTTTCTTTTGATGAAAACAAATTTGAATTGAAGAAATGCCTCCACGATACTAATCGGACAAGTAAAGAATAATAATCCAGTAAGCAACGTAATGAAAAATTGAATTATCACATCTGAACAGTTGTTATGAAATGAAATAAATTATTGTCTTGTTTTAGCGATTGATTTTTTTGTATAATTTCCAGGCTCCATCCAGTATTGCACACAATCATGAGTACAAAACAACTTTTGAAATCCTGCAAGTAATACAAACATATTATCTATTTTTATTTTTTCCATGATACAGTAATAGAAGATAAACCAATTTATCAACTACATTTTCAAACTTTTCTTGATCTAAGTAATGGCCAGGATTCCCGATACATTTGGCAATATCAGAATATGCCATCAACTGATTAAACCCATCACAGTCACACAGATGGAATGATACCAATACCTAAACCAGGCAATTTATTACAGATATCACACGATAGTTGTCACCCAATTTCTTTTCTCCGTCATACACACCACAGATATAAAAAGTGGAACCAGAATTACTTGGGGAACCAGATGGTTGTAGGTCTTTCAGGTTTCTCAGATCTTTTACACTCTCCTGTGAAAATTAAGAACATTTGATACTCACATACTCAACCAACTACACCTTTCTAAAGTGTGTTTTGTACAGTACACTTAAAATCTCTCCATCTGTTATCACATACCAAAAGTATCACAAAAATCAGAATTTTTGACTCAATTTTACACCAATCTATGCATTCAAATGAGTACCATCCCGATGATCCGCTTCGCATCATTTCAATGGCTATTGAGACAGAGCATTCAATTTTGAAAAGATTTCCAATTGCAGAAACAGCCATTTTTCTTGATTCTGTAGTGAAACCTTGGCCCTTTGATGGAGTAAAAATGCAATATTCAAAGCGGAACTGTTAGTTACTGCATTGTAAATTGATGACAGGCCTAATTTATAATCGGCTCATCTATTGTCTATTATCAGCCTTATATGACATATTTGCAATAAGTAATGTATTTGAAGCAGAGCTGTGCTTATTCCCTTTTAATTGATGACAGGCCTAATTTATAATCAGCTATATATATGACAATATTAGATGTCGATGATGTATTTGAAGTGGAGCTCTGTATTTTCCAACCAATATTTGATAAAAATTGACAACAGGCCTAATCAGCTCAAGCCTCATGATCATCTTTTGTCTGTAGTTTTATTCTACATTTGGCCCAGAAGCTCTAGCTATTATTTTTTAACAACATCACTATATTTCATTTTGAACAATATCCATAAATAGAACACAGAAAAATAAAGGCAGTCAGCTATTTGCTAAATCAGAAAATCTAAAAATCAGATTTTTGCTTTTCTGAAAGAAAAAAAAAAAGAACGGCTGTGCTAACACACCCTAAAAGTGATATGTTTAAAGACTGAAAATGTAATAAGCGTAAAATGACACATTTTGGTCAATTTGGGGGATTTAGATTTGTCCCTACATGAACATATATTGTGTGAACTGAGCTTCATATTTATCAACACTGCCATTTTCTGTGTTTTCCCCAACTATATGAAAAAAAATACCTAATGACATTTAATGACTTATCCTTTTACTTTTAATAAGCTATTCCTAGCAATTCTTATTTTTGTTCATAGCTTTCCCCGGGAATCACTGACCTACCTATTTGTCATATGGTAAGGGATAAACATATGGCGTAAAGTGCCAGGACAGAGATGATGAAAAATTAGCAAATTCAATTATACGTGTACATGCGTTTCTAATGGAGTACACTGCAAGAATAAGACCCAGTCCACACTAGTATTTTTTTGTCATGGTGTCGTATTATAGAATTATGACACACGATTATGATAAATGAATGATGAGAGTGTTCACACGGTCAGCACCTCGTCATCATGTCACCATTACTTACTAGTTATACACACACCACAGCAATCAAGAAGTCCAATTGAGACAACATGATACAATGACCAAATGAGTAGTATTGACCCGGGGGGGGGGTACTCTGTACAAATGACCATACGGGGACGTGCCGCAAACATGGGTAGCATTTTCATCCTTCTGGTATATCAATGACCCCCTTTTCAAAGCCTATTTTGGTATCTATGAATGGGTCCTTTTTTCACAATTTTCTCAATTTTTTCGGAAAACAGCCCAATTTTTCCTTAATCTAGCCAAAAACTAAGATAATTTTGGGTAAATTCGGCCGAAAATTTTGACTTTTGGTATATCAATGGGTCCAAATTTCTTGAAAAATTGGTATATTTATGGGTCTACTTCCAAAATCTCAGCGCACGTCCCTACCAAAACCAAACTTGAGTACCCCAGTATTGAGTACACACAGGTCATTTTCATCGGCAATTACGACACGATCATGCTATCAACCAGATGATGGAAATGTTCAACATTCCCGAATGTTGACACGATTGAAGTAGGCCTATGCCAAAGACATTTAGCGGCCACACAATTGTGATTTAGTAATTTACAATTATGACACGATCGTAATTGACAGGAAAAAACACACTTGTGTGGACCGGGTCGAAGACTAGACAATAAATGACCTGATTAGGTTTGTCATTAATTTTTAACTATTTGGTTTT
Source organism: Amphiura filiformis (assembly GCF_039555335.1). Taxonomy (NCBI): domain Eukaryota; kingdom Metazoa; phylum Echinodermata; class Ophiuroidea; order Amphilepidida; family Amphiuridae; genus Amphiura; species Amphiura filiformis. The sequence continues at coordinate 44,622,965 of NC_092639.1, read as the reverse complement.
ATTGAAATTCCCTTACACAGGAAGGTGTGCGCCATCCTGCAGCTTTCCTGTGCTAGCCTTCTTTTGTTAAAATCCTGGGCAGGGTGTATCACTGATGCATATAATCCATCCGTTTATGACCGAGCTTTCCTGAGGCTTGGCGCTTAGCGGGGAATCCTGCCTTCTTTCTGTGTGAAAGCGTGGTAGGGTATTTCAATATGAGCCCTAACAATTAAGTTTGAGCATTTTCATCATGTTTGAATCTGCCTAGAAGAAGCACATGTACTTGAATAATTTGGACAAACTTTGTCAGATTTTCTTGAATTTGATATTCAATATTTCAACATTGTTATTACAACACTACTAAACATGTTATCGTCATATTTTTGTTGGACACCAAATCTGAATTATTGATTATCTCAGTATCGGGACTTTGTCGTCATCAGTTATTACTGCATGTCCACTGCTTCGTACTTCATAATGGCCAAAAGGAGACACTCAAGGGAAAGGCATAGCAGCAAAACTATTTATATGTTCAAAGTTATCAATGATATCAAATGGTTTAATCAGGTAGTCTCAAATTATAGATTCTGTGACATTAAAAAATGAAATAACTTTAAGTGCCACTAACCCAATAGAGCGTAGCATCAAATCCCTGGGGTCCAGGTCCCACTTTACTGGTAAAGAAAGAATATTTTTTTAAGGTTAGGTTATTTATTTTTTTCGAAAAAAACAAAACCTAACCTTAAAAAAAAAAAGTCAATTTTGAAATTCAGGTACCCGATTACCGCCCGAAAAATGTGTCGGGTACCGGGTAGGCTACATAATTACCAAAAAATGCCTGCCTTACTCAAGAGTTGATCTCAAGTTGAAGCACATTTTTTCTACCCATATTCAAAATGTCATTTAATGAATGTACATAACATAGTGGGGTGAATGAACTATGTCCCTATATTATAACAAGGGAGATGTCTCAATACATGATAGTCATCTTCAGCCCACGAAATGTGATCTGTGTTTTTGCATTCCTGCTATAGACCTGTCACCCTGTGCTAAAAGTAGGGAGTAAAATTATCATACCAGAACGCTCCCTCCGAAATACACATGTACTCAAGTTCTCTCCAAATGGAATTAGCATTTTATAATAACCGAAAGACGTTCCCCGTCTCAATTTCGTCATTTAATCTTCACGGATGGATCTTGTGCATAATAATTGTGATACACAAAGCTTGTTCACATTTTTATCAATATTAACATAAAATTTATTCTAATTGTAATAATAAAACATTGTCAATATTGAACCCTAGTTATAGGCAAGTTCATAAGATTCTAAGCTCTTAAAATTTTTCACATTTTCATACAAATTAGCAGACAATGCCAGCTTGACCTATGATCAAAAATAAGTTGAGGATGTGTGCCGACAGTGCCGTCCTATAGTTTGATTGCAATTTCTGGGTTAAATTAATGTCTGTCTGGAGCATCTCTGTTATCATACTTGCCAATGGCTACAGTTCATTCCATAGTACGTATTAGACCTAATTAGCACCCTCACTCTAATAAGCGCCCCTATAAAGTGACATACTGTACACTTGTCTTCAGAAATAAATTGATCACTTACATGTGTAAAATATTTTTTTTATAATATCAAATGATTTGTAGACCTGTTTTACCATTCAATATCAATGTAAACCTGTCTATATAGTTGGGTAAATTTTAAAATAAAGCCATCCATCCACAATTTACAGAAAAATCCCATTAGTAATGAATCAAATCTTAAATTTACAATTCAGGTTCCTTTGCATGTGACTAACTTAGGGTGAGCAGTGGGCACAGACTGCAGAAAGATCTACCGTTGTGTGTGTGAGTCACCACTAGTGCTAGAATGGAATAAATCCATAGTCAGTTTTGTAGTCAGAGTTAGAGTCTTATAGGACACGCATTTCAGCTTCTCCATTACTTCATGATGACACAAAGCATCAAACCAAAAGGATATATAATTTATGTTTTTTGGAGTAAAAAATGTTGCTTCAAAAATTTCAATACATCTAGATCTTCATTCTCACATTTAAAATATTTGATGCTCACATCACATTTTTTCTATCAATTTACAATTTCTCAAGCAATTAGTGAATTTAAAAGTTTTAATTACAGTACTGATATACATTACTAGCATTATCTGTTTCAGCGCAACAATTGTCATAAATTGAAATTATTAATTGAAAAATTACATTTGTTCAAAAATAGACAAACGGACAACCAATCTATACTGGCTTGTTTGCTCAATTTTTATCAATCTTAAAAATTGTCAATTTGTCAATTCAAGAAGCATAAGTCTCTGAAATATATACCAGAGTACCACATAAAGCAACTTGCGAACAAATTAATGATCTAAACATGCTTATGTTATATTATAATGATTTAATATTGTTTAGTGCACAAAAGCCCAATTAATTTAATATCCATCTCTCTTGGTCTTAAGTAATGGACAATTAAAAGCACAATTAAAAGCACTCAATGCGAGTCAAACAGAGCTTAACTAGAGCTAATTGCGCATACACATATACGCGACCTTAGCAATAGCTAATTACCTAGGCCTATAGCTAATTAGCTAATTAGCCCAGCTATATAGCATGAATGCATGTAAGAGGTAGTATATTATGCTGATTTTACTGAGAGGTCTTTTTTTTTTTTGCACTATAACTTTGGAATTTGGCTAGAGACCAAGGTTAATTCGTTAGCTCACCTATAGCATATGCGAGTTCAAAAGGTCCAGCATATGTATAATTCATTGGAATATACATGTATGAACAGAGTTTGTAGTATTATAATTATAATCATAAATTATATTACATAATTATTTTCCATACTATTACAGTATGTGAAATCATTTTGATAAGGCCAAGTAAAATAAAAAACATGTTTCAAAAAGGAGGAAGAGGGGGATTTTTATTTTTTATCATAAAATTGGTGCAAATGCCCATAATTAGAACTGTTTTAGCGCACACAATAATGCCTGGAAAAAGGAGGAGGCCTCTTTTTATATCTTGTTCAAAGAGATAGGCCTCCTCTAATTATCCTAAAACCTTCCAAAAGTGTTTCTTGTATATTGGCAAGGCTATAGAAAGCATCTTTACTCCCAAGAGTTATAACTGAATTTCAAAAATAAAAATATAATTGAAGAAACCTCAAAAAAGGAAGCGGGAGAAGACGCAAAACATGATTATTTTTTATTTGGCCTAACCAAAAATTATTCAATATTCATGTAAATATTTATGTGCAACTTTGGTCATGCGCTATTATAGTGCGACTTCCTAAGGTAATTTGCTACATACTGGAAGTAATACCTACATGACCTTTGACCCCAATGACCTTTGACCCAATGACCTTTGACCCCAATGGTTGTATGCAAGTAATGTCATGCTATAATTTATTTGTGATTGACTTAGAATTTTTAGTAACAGAACAGAAAATCACATCAGCCATAATGACCTTCATTATGACCTTTGACCTCAAGGCTAATGCATGTGTCAAGTGGCGTCATCTTGCTGTGTAATTTAGTAAGGAGTAGCAGTTTTAGTAAAAATAATAGGAAATAACATTTTTCGCCATAATAACCTTTCCATGACCTTTGACCTTGAGTTGGTCATGTGACATTTGTGCCACCAGCTATTAGTCCTGATGACCAAGTAACATTGTTGTACTATATATATTTGCGACAGGAGCAGCATTTTAGGGTATTTGGTCATATACCGGAAGTATCCCTTAATGACCTTTGACCCGATTCTGGACAATAACTTTTAGACACTGGGTATAGCTGATGCATGTACCAAAGTGCCATCATCGTGCTGTGTAATTTGTGGAAGGAGTAGCATTTTTAGTGAAATCACGTATTTGGCCATTGACGGAAGGGGATGACCTTTGACCTGAAGGTGATCATGTTTCATTTGTCCCCCACCCAATGGTCCTAATGACCAACTATGGTCAACATGGCTCAAAGCATATGGCTACGGTGGCTCATTATAAAATTGACAGAAAGAAAGAAAGAAAGAAAGAAAGAAAGAAACAAAGAACTTGACAGAAACAGACCTTAGCAATTTTGCAAATTGCTTGCAAATTGCTAAGGAACAATTTTGCAAATTGCTAAGGAATGACCTGAACACAATTTTAGATCAACTTTATCAAGTCTATTATGGCATGTTATTGTTGCTGGCAAGAGACGAATAGGTACACACAGATGAAATATTATTTTCACAACACAAAATTGTCATGATATGAAAGGAATCTAATTTTTTACAAGATTTGATTTGCACAAAATGATTGCCTTGATTGTTAAAATATTTTGCCCCCCCCCAATAAAATGCATACAAATTACAATTATGATAGTTGAAGAAAGAAATTGTGAAATTTCCATACACACAAATTATTTCATACAAAAATGTCACCTTCACCTTGACCGCCATTGAATTGTTATGTGGGCAAAACAGAAGACCTGTCATACAAAACACAATGCACTGAATGAAAAAAAATCCAATACTGAAAAGAACGCCTGAACAGCATGCATAAATCTGTGGCCTATATACATACTATTATGCTCCATTACTGTATAGTATAATAGATGCACGCTCTTTCTCACAATTAAAGGTTTTGTTGTGAACTATACCATAAATATGAATTGTAAAATGTAGTTTAGGCCTATGTTATAAAAATATTGTCATATTGAATGCTTACATTGTCCATCAACCAAATTATACTTTTTATCTGACCAGGGACTGTCTTTTGGAATTTGCTAGAGAGCATTAAATAGCTCTTCTGGAGCTTTCAAGAAGAGCTTGTTTAGAGCATTTACAATAGAATGTAAGGAGAGAATGGTCAACTAAGGAGAGTTAAAATTCACTCTCCTATATCAGATTTAAGGAGAGCAGTTAGAGAGCGATTGCTCTCACTTTCCTCAAAATTTACACTAGTAACAAATTTTAAAACAATTTGAAATTATTTTTATTTCTCCTATTTACCTGTAATTCAGAAGCCTTTGTCAGATGAGATTTATGGAGTGTGAAGGGAATATTTCACATTGGGCTATGCAAGTTGATATACATACACCCCCTATGGAAGACATGACCTTAATCTCCCACACAGGGAGTGTAGATTACAAATGGGGATCACCCATTCAGATTACTCCATTTGAAATTCACACACCCTGTGTGGAAGACTAAGGTCATGTCTTCATAAGGGATGTATGAACTGGAATAGCCTAATGCCCATTCATGAAAAGGAAGGAACTGTACTGACCGCAAATATGGGTCAAATTCTAGCCTGTGTAAACAACCAACTGTAAATTAGTGTGTTTGTGAAAAGTTGAATTATTTGGCTTTTTTGGTACCCCCTTCCCCCATGACAGCTGCATAAAATCAATTGAAGGAACATTTTAAGATTAATATTCGACTTCTATGTGTAGTAACCAAAATTGTTGGAAGGTCTTATTTGTCCAAGAATTACCCACATCTAAGATATTCTTGGGGGGTGGGGTACAAATGTAGGGCGCCAATTTTGTTTCTTGCCCCGGACGCTACCAAGTACCAACCCTAGTTACGCCACTGGATCTAATTGATGGATGGTTAATCAATCCATGCATCTAGTTTGTTGCATGACTTTAATTGTCAAACTTAATTTGATTTCCATATTTTATAAGATACTTTCATGATATTTATTTTAAGAGCTCTAGAGATGAAAACTGCATGCTGTAGCTGGATAATGTTTCAATGTGGAAGTACTGACACCTGTCTTTGATTATTAATGTCATTCTTTCCTTGTCAGGGAATACAAGTGTATTAATTAAACCATGGTGTGGTAGACTTGCCTATTTGTGTCAGACATTTTCAACGTACAATGTAGTAATGTACTATTGTACAATTGCATATTCACTCGGTCAGACATCCGGGAACATTGTCCCCTTTGTCCCCTTTGCACAAGCGCGCATACATGTAGCAACCAGCTCGAGAAAGGGGAACTGCACATGTGCACACAGGTTTTACAAGACTATTTCCACTTTGTGACGTCAGCCCGACCAAGAGAATACCGTACTGTAAAATAATAATATCCTCCAAAACTTACATTTACATGAATTATGATTTTGGTGTAAAATAAAAGTGGCCAAATCCAACATTAGATGTTTGGGGACACTCTTCCCCCACCCTATCTTTACACTACGGTACCAAAACTTTGAACTTGCTCAATATACTTATTTTGTTTTATAATAATTACAAGTCATCAACTATTTTAAGTATGCAATCAATTTTCCTTGATGCTTCAGCTTCGGGTCATTATTTCTCAATTCACCCAATGGGAAACACCTCACCCCCTTCAAATTTGTTCAAAATTGGTATACAGGGTGATTTTGGCTGGCAAAGCTCAAATTTCAAATTTTAGCTTAATCGAACGTACGGTTTTCGCGCTATGCCACGCCAATTTTTGGCGATTTCTGCGAAAAATGGCACACCCATCAATATTGTCGCGACCATATCTCCGTAACCGTAGGTCCTACTGAGCTGAAATTGGTGTCATTATTTAGCTAATCTCTCAAAGAATCCAAATCTGCTATCATTTAGTATGTAGGAGTAAGAGAAAATTTGTGAACTTGTTTTCTGTACTTTGACCTTGAATTTGACCTTGTTGCCCACGTGACCGCGAGACGAATTTGCGTTAGAATTATACCCCCATATGTTGTCTACAAAATATCAAAAAATTGGAGGGTAATATTTTTTGTTTTTGCTAGACTTTCACAAAACAAGCATGCAGGTGAAAACATATGTATTTAATGCATGTACATATAGGCCTATATACAATTGGCCTATATTATAATAGTATCATGTGTACAATATACTGAGCCTACATACAAAATTACAGTTTTTCAACCACATGCTTGCTTTATGAAAGCCTAGCAAGAAAACAAAAATATTACCTCAATTTTTGATATTATGTAGACAACATATGGAGGTGTAATTCCAACGCAAATTCGCCTCGCGGTCACGTGGGCAACAAGGTCAAATTCAAGGTCAAAGTACAGAAAAAAAAGGTCATATTTTTTCTCTTCCTCCTACACACTAAATGATAGTACATTTGATTCTTTGAGAGATTAGCTAAAAATGACACCAATTTCAGCTCAGTAGGACCTACGGTTACGGAGATATGGTCGTGATAATATTGATGGGCTGCGCCTTTGCGCCGAAACGCCAAAATGGGCGGGCATAGCGAAAAACCAGACGTCCGATTAAGCTAAAATTTGAAATTTGAGCTTTGCCAGCCAAAATCACCCTGTATACCAATTTTGAACAAATTTGAAGGGGGTGAGGTGTAAAATCATATTTTTTTTGGGTGATTTGAGAAATAATGACCCCTTCATACAAGTATGGTATACCATTTGCATAGTAAAAAAATTGTTGTAAAAATTTGTTGTATAATAAATGTCTGTATACAACTATACATTGTGTGGATTAAACGTTAGTATTTTCATTATAGTATGCAAGGTCATGTGTTTGTTTTGTATTTGAAAATATGATTGCAGTTTTCGCTGTGCATCGGATTGGCAACTGTGCTCACTAAAATAAAATTTTATACAATACCAACTACTGGTATATATTTTCTGTATGTTTGTTTATAAAAAATTACGGTGTTGCCTTAATTTATTTTAACTAGTATAAACTGCGCCTTCGAATACTGACGAATAGTGATGTTGTTATATTTTCAGTCCTGTTTTAAGACCTGTGTATTGTGCCTGACATCATGTCAAATTGCATAATTATGCACACTTCGCGGAATTAGCTTCAACATAATTATCCAAGGTTGCTAGCTGGCCCAAAAAAAATCGGTACAAAATATACGGTACTGTAGTTATTTTATTTTTATACTGTACTGGTTTTTGCAAATGATTTTAATTGAAGAAAATCGGTCTCAAAATGTTGCGTTAACTACCGTGTTGCGTTAACTACCGTGGCAAAATCAGTGTGTAAATCACCATTTTGTTATTTGACGCCACTGCATGTGCGGCACTGCATTTTAATATCCATACGTCATTGGCAAAATGGCTATCTCTAGCTGATTCTGAATCCTTGTGACAACTTTTTTCCAGGATATTTATCCATTTGCATCAGTGTGTTGAGGCTAAACAATTTGCATCGTAACCTTAACACCTTTGACCCCACATTTTTGATTAAGATGGATCCAACTTTTGCACTATTAAAAAAATCATCATTTTTTTCATCGCTTAATGCAGCATGTAGAAACACAACAGTAAATATTTTTTGCATCTTTGAGATTTTTTAAGAATACATAACAAATTAACAAGTCTATAGTATTCTTATGAACAGGGGTAGCGCTAGGTTGCTTTTTGGGGTCCCGGACCCACCAAAATAGAGTACGGACCCCCTGTTTTTAAATTTTCTGCAAGTTAACTTCAGGGGTCCCTGCAGAGAACCCAAGTTTTTCAATCTAGCGCTATTGCAGACATACTATTTATGCTGCATTTGTGCAACTCAGACTCACCAAACTCTTCTCCGGACCCCCTACTTTATAATTTTCTGCAAGTTCGGGGGTCCCTGCGGACAGAGTGTTTAGTTTAGTTCTAGCGCTACCCCTGCTTATGAATATGAAGGTCAAACTTCAAAGTGTGTGGTATTATTGTATTAAAGCTTTCGTGTGACTCAGTTGGAAGTGTGATGCATAGGGGGAAAATAAGTGGGCCATATCATATGCCTTGTTTCAGGACGCGTGACGGCATAAAACGAGGCCTCTGTGACGGTCGAGATCGAGATATTCTATGACAAAGTATATCTTGAACATTGCCATTGGCATGATTGGGTAGTGTGATTTGTTACAAGTATATAACATTATGTTGCATCCATGAAAATGCATGATTGCCAGATTGATGTTCAACTTCAAATTAGAATTATTTTAGCATGCTGGCATGCCGCCACAATCAAATATAATACACGATACACATTAGTGTGACAGTCAGTGTCCAGTGATACCATTATGATTACTTTCATATCATTTTACAACAACAGTTTGCATCCTCATTCAATGCTTGTCACTGGCATGGAATGGATTTGACATTGGCTTTGATTGATTGACTGTACAATGAGATGTACAATATCCCATGGCATGTCATGCATGTACTATACATACATCAACGTGTTGATTGTATTGAATTGAATGAATGAATGAAAGCAATAGACCGTTGATAGTAAATCAATAAATTCAGGGACTTACCTCAAGTCGTGGGAGACTCCTGAACAGCGAACTGCTAGAACTGAAAGATATGGCACCTCTCCTCTCCAAAACATGTTTAGGTATTGCTCTATCCAATGGTAAAAACGGTAATTCATGGCAAAGCGCCATTGTTTAGTACTATGTGCTTCCCTTCATAACAGGGTTAGAGAGAAATTTCGCTGTGATTGTCCGATTCTGCCGGTGAAATTTCGATGGTTCACCGTAACAGCGTCCTATTATACAGGAAAGGGTGGTCAAATATAACAAGCCGGGAATATGTTACTATTTTGTTACAATAACGTACGGTTTGTGTAAAAATAAAACTACGGAGGCACAGAAGGGACATGGGATTTGTTCATTCGTACTAGTATAATATACCCACAATAATTATGTTTATGTAGTACACACAAAAAATCAGCAAAAATATCGACAACAAATTGTTTATGAGCAGTGTAATACACATAATCATACATGCAAACGTGAAATTGAAATCAACTGAAATTTTGGGAATAAGCTTTTTTCGTGGCTACGGGATGATCTACTGAAAAAGAGGATGCTAGGACCACGAATTTACTCATTTAATTTAAAGGAGTATTTCGTGATCCTAGCATCCTCTATTTATGTCATTTTTCATTAGATATCCACGAAAAAATACCTATTCCCAAAATTTCAGTTGATTCCGATTTTGCGTTCGCGAGTTATGCATGATTATGTGTATTAAACTGCTCCATAGACCATGTAGACAATGTGTTGTAATTTCGTTCTGGTGCACCAGAACGAAATTCAAATTTCACGATACCTGTGCTAAACGAATAAATCTGCAAGAAATATTTTGTACATAAACATTATTTAGCCAGAGGATTCCAGTGATATAAAAATCTCAACTTTTTTTGAGAAAAGTGGGGGATGAGGTTGTGGATCACGAAATGCCATTTTAAATTAGGGTAGCTGCAGGTAATATGGGACAGCAGGTAATATGGGACACCTGTTTTCATTTTAACAAAAAGTAGCTTAGAGAAGGTACACACTTTAAGTTGATTTGTTAAGTGGTTAGAGACATCAATTGTGCTTCTAGAAATGCAGTTTTGGAGTCTGTGTATCAAACTCTTGGAAATCAATGCCAAAAGAGTGAAATTGCCCAAAATTTACGTTTTTTGGCCTGATATAAAATCAATGACGCCACATTTTATGATTGTGTATCCAAATACTCTGGTACTGAGGGTGCATTTGTCACTTTTTATGATCTTTAGGTGATGGGTTAAGCTTATCAGCAGGTAAAATTCCACTGAAAAGTGGCACTTTCCTTTATAAATGATTATTTTCTCTGATTTTCAACTGAATGGGTGCAGGTAATATGGGACACATAGGAAATTGTGTGCATTGTCAATGCGAAAAGCAAAACTATTTAGAAAATTGAATTTTCTTGTTGAAATTTGCATTTAACATTCAAAATCATGTAACAAAAATGTTTTTAGAACAAAAGAGTGATTTTCTGAACATTTTGATTTTCACCATAGAGATAACACAGTGTCCCATATTACCTGCACATGCAGGTAATATGGGACACTTGACGATGACGTCATTTTGACGTCATAGCGTCCAAACAAACATAAATACAAGATAACATTGCCTGTTTTATTAATCTTAAAGTCATAATGTACGATCTTTTTTCAGAATTTACCTTTATTTTTTTTAAAACCGATTTTTTGGCATATTTGTAATACTTACACATGTTCTAACTTAAATCTATGAGCAAACTGTCAAATTCGTCCTAGTTGTAGTAAAACGGGACGATTTTCTGTTGGTCCGACATAAAGTCATAATTTTTTAGATTATGACTTTATGGCGGCCACGATCGCAAACCGTAGTCTCCTACAAAACTAGCTTGGTTACGCTATGTGGAGGGAGCGTAACCAAACTGGCCGCGTAGGAGACTAACTCTGAGGCTGCACTCGCTGTCCTATAAATCCAAATAGTGCGAGATGTTTCGAGTGATAGAGGTGATTTATGATGTTGTTTCTTTGCAAATTCCCAATGTTTTTCGCGTCCAAATGTATTGGGAACTTTCATGATTGCATATTAACATTTTAGAAGAAAAAAAAAGAAAAATCTAAAAATTTAAAAAGATCGTACATGAAGGCTTTAAAGGACAGGTTGTTCATCATAACAATCTCTTTTGGGCATATCTTCTATAGTTTTTATGCACATAAGCTAAACGTCCTTAATGGTCCCATATTACCTGCAGGTGCCCTATTAAAGTTGAAGTCTGCACCTAACCCTAACCTTTGTTCGTAATGCACAAAACAAATTACACCTGATTTAACTTTAGACCAGCTGTAACTATGGAGATTAGAACCACAGAAAAGGAACTTTTTGATATTTACATACTTTACCGTAAAATGGGCAGACACCGCACTGAAACAACACTGCTATAAGTATAATGTTTGTTATACGATACTGAATTGGGGGGGGGGGGCAAAAAAGTTTTGTCTATCAAAAGGGGGGGGGCAACAAAGTTTAGCGATCCATCGCGAGGGGAGCAAAAATTTTCGAGCGAAATATTTGAGGAAAACCAGCCCCTACCAAAGTATTAATGGACACTCCCTGGTTTGCTCATGTGAAGATCGTTTTGCTACACACAACGGATATTCTGGATGGGATAGACATATACAGTAAATGAAAGAAATGCTACTTAAAAATAAAATAAAATTCACCACGTCTCTCATTATTTTGTGGTATTAGACTCCAAGGACCTAAGTTTTCCACCATCATAATATGTAACGCCCACAATACTGCATGCTTGCTTTCCCGTTGATTTCCTTTTAAACAACACATACGAATGCCCCGCACTTAACCCAAAAAACACATATCGTTTTTGAAAACATTCCCACGCAAAATAATTGTCCCTGGCAAACCGAGTAAAAAGCTTAAAGTAACAAGCCATAAAAGCCGAATGGTATAAAACGTTTTAATAGTTCCAGAAAATCATTCTGACATTATGTTATTCTAATAATACTTAAAGGAGTATTTCGTGATCCTAGCATAATATGACATTTTTCAGTACATATCCACGAAAAAAGCATATTCCCAAAATTTCAGTTGATTCCGATTTTGCGTTTGCAAGTTATGCATGATTATGTAGTACATTTCGTACGTCTACTGTAGATCTGTGTATTAATGAAGTAGTGCATTCCCAGCAAACACAAAACGTTTTCGACATCATTCGCAAAAGGTTATAAAAGGTTGTCAGAAAACGTTTAAATGTCGGGTTATATAAAGGGTACATTAATGGTATAAAACGTTTTCATAACATTAAATAGCATTTGTTGGTAATTTACTGCACAGCAAACACAAATGTTTTACAGAAAACATTTAAATGTCGGGTTATATAAAGGGTATAAAACGTTTTAATAACATTCCAAAAACATTTTTGAAAACTTGGTACAAATCATTCTAAACAGAATGTTATTTTGGGGTTGAAAAAATATTTTGCAAAAAATGTTTGCCCAAAATATTTACAATAACGTTTTTAAAATGTTTTCACGACCTTTATATAACCCGACATTTAAATGTTATTAAAACGTTTTGTAAAAAACATTTAAAAATATTGTTGTAGTGTGTTTCCATACAAAACGTTTTAAAACGATTTCATGACCTTTATATAACCCGACATTTTAATGTTATTAAAACGTTTTTACCTAAACCAAAACCCAAAATATAACTTATTTAAAACGTTTTAAAAACGTTTTTGTGTTTGCTGGGTTGCTTGCATCTACGTGAGCATTTATTTGTAGTACTAGTACATTGCTATGATCTAATACCGTAGGTCTGTATAATGAAGTAGTACATTTCATACGTCTACTGTAGATCTGTGTATTGATGAAGTAGTGCATACGTGAGTATTGATTTGTAGTACTAGTACATTGCTTACATCTATACCGTAGGTCTGTATAATGAAGTAGTACATTTCGTACGTCTACTGCAGATCTGTGTACAGTGTATTGATAAAGTAGTGCATACGTGAGTATTGATTTATAGTACTAGTACATTGCTTACATCTATACCGTAGGTCTGTATAATGAAGTAGTACATTTCGTACGTCTACTGCAGATCTGTGTACAGTGTATTGATAAAGTAGTGCATACGTGAGTATTGATTTGTAGTACTAGTACATTGCTTACATCTATACCGTAGGTCTGTATAATGAAATAGTACATTTCGTACGTCTACTGTAGATCTGTGTATTGATGAAGTAGTGCATTGCTTGCATCTATACGTGAGTATTGATTTGTAGTACTAGTACATTGCTTACATCTATACCGTAGGTCTGTATAATGAAGTAGTACATTTCGTACGTCTACTGCAGATCTGTGTATTGTTGAAGTAGTGCATACGTGAGTATTGATTTGTAGTACTAGTACATTGCTTACATCTATACCGTAAGTCTGTATAATGAAGTAGTACATTTCGTACGTCTACTGCAGATCTGTGTATTGTTGAAGTAGTGCATACGTGAGTATTGATTTGTAGTACTAGTACATTGCTTACATCTATACCGTAGGTCTGTATAATGAAGTAGTACATTTCGTACGTCTACTGCAGATCTGTGTATTGGTAAAGTAGTGCATACGTGAGTATTGATTTGTAGTACTAGTACATTGCTTACATCTATACCGTAGGTCTATATAATGAAGTAGTACATTTCGTACGTCTACTGTAGATCTGTGTATGGATGAAGTATATTGCTTGAATCTATACGTGAGTATTGATTTGTAGTACTAGTAGGGTCTACATTGCTTACATCTATACCGTAGGTCTATATAATGAAGTAGTACATTTCGTACGTCTACTGTAGATCTGTGTATTGATGAAGTAGTGCATACGTGAGTATTGATTTGTAGTACTAGTACATTGCTTACATCTACCGTAGGTCTATATAATGAAGTAGTACATTTCGTACGTCTACTGTAGATCTGTGTATTGTTGAAGTAGTGCATACGTGAGTATTGATTTGTAGTACTAGTACATTGCTTACATCTATACCGTAGGTCTGTATTATGAAGTAGTACATTTCGTACGTCTACTGTAGATCTGTGTATTGATGAAGCATATTGCTTGCATCTATACGTGAGTATTGATTTGTAGTACTAGTAGGGTCTACATTGCTTACATCTATACCGTAGGTCTGTATAATGAAGTAGTACATTTCGTACGTCTACTGTAGATCTGTGTATTGTGCATTGCTTGCATCTATACGTGAGTATTGATTTGTAGTACTAGTACATTGCTTACATCTATTATACCGTAGGTCTGTATAATGAAGTAGTACATTTCGTACGTCTACTGTAGATCTGTGTATTGATGAAGTAGTGCATTGCTTGCATCTATACGTGAGTATTGATTTATAGTACATTGCTTACATCTATACCGTAGGTCTGTATAATGAAGTAGTACATTTCGTACGTCTACTGTAGATCTGTGTATTGATGAAGTAGTGCATTGCTTGCATCCATATACGTGAGTATTGATTTGTAGTACTAGTACATTGCTTACATCTATTATACCGTAGGTCTGTATAATGAAGTAGTACATTTCGTACGTCTACTGTAGATCTGTGTATTGATGAAGTAGTGCATTGCTTGCATCCATATACGTGAGTATTGATTTGTAGTACTAGTACATTGCTTACATCTATTATACCGTAGGTCTGTATAATGAAGTAGTACATTTCGTACGTCTACTGTAGATCTGTGTATTGATGAAGTAGTGCATTGCTTGCATCTATGGTACGTGAGTATTATTTACATCTACTGTAGGTTTGTATAATGTGAAATTGACTAGTTTACTTAAATCGTACATTTCATACGTCTACTTTATAGATCTGTGTGCATTGCTTACATCTGTCTATTGTTGATATCTGTATATTGATATATTCCATTTATTAAGGAAGCACTACATTGCTTACATCTATCATGTGTAGATCTGTGTATGAAGTAGTACATTTTTGTTTATAAAATGCTAGAGTGAAAGATGACACAGGTCAAGAACTTATATACGCACCTAGGCACATTTAATGGAATACTCCGGCATATGATCACAACATTATAACTTATAATTATGTTAGAAAATCAATTATCAAGCACGAATCATATTATTTTTTATTTGAAACAAACTCATATTGACCACAAACGTGATAAAACGAATAAAAATAGCCGGCTCTCAACACGCGATATTCAAAATTCCCTCTCCGAAATTGTCTAGGGCAATGACGTCATGGTTATTTGAGCTCAATTGTCGCCAGCCTTCATCATATTCATTGTGTTACCATGGTTACTGGGACGTCATTGCCACCGGCAGAAGTTATTGCCATGACCCATAAAAAACACCTAAATGGGCCAACTTTTTATATATAACTCAATATGTCATTTGCTAGCAAAATAATTGATTTGGCTCCCCAAGTTCAAACGAAGACTGTTTCAAATTCAGCCTTATTCCAAGAACTTTGGTTGATTGGAACATTGACCCCAATTTTGTTTGCCCAATGCACTCAAGAATGTAAAAAGCGGGTGTGGGGGTGTGTGTGTGTGGGGGGTGCAAAACAAACATTTCCAACAAACTATCATCGCACATTTCTATTCAAACACATCACAAGAAATAAGTCCCCTCTCAAAATTTCGTCATATCATAGTAAAATAAAACATAGTACCAATAAAACTAACTTTAAAATATTTATATGACTGTTTACTAAGTGTTGTGTGAAAATGAAAGATGTCCATGACTTTATGACTGAATGAGTCCGAATTGAAGACAAAAACGGCCCTTTTCAAAAGTCACAAAGTAGGCCTATGCTTGTTAACTGCAAGGTGTATTGGGACAAGGAATGGGACTGGCGATCTTACAACTCACTGTGCTGAACTCTGAAGGGATTTGCATGGCTGAATGACCAAGAATTTTTAATCATTTGCCATAAAATGTGTATTACATTGCGAATTTCAAAAATCTAAATTATTTGATATCAGAAGGACATTCTTCGTATTCAGAATGCAATTCGATATGTCTGATGTGCTCTAATGTCCCACAATAAATACTGTCCAAACGTTCATACCCCATCCCTTAAAGTAACAAGCCATGAATCAATTTTTGTGACAAGCATAGCCCTACTTTTGTCACTTTTGAAAAGGGCAGTTTTCGTCTTCAATTTGGGCTCATTCAGCCCTGAAGTCATGGACATCTTTTATTTTCACACAACACTTAGGACTATATTTATTTTAAGGGGGAATAATACCCTGATTTTCATCAGTACCCCTCTTCTTGTTTTTCTTGCAAATTTATGAAGTACATAAATATGTTCATCACCGCATGTCCTGAACTTATAAAATATATCTACATACAAAGTGTTTTTAAACCATTTTAGTAAGTCATTTTAGCCCTATATATTTTTTGTTTACTGTATCCTAGTAACTCAGATGCGTATTTCATAACAAACCATAATTTATTCTATTCAACATGTTCAAGTATAGGGTACATGAATAGAATACATTAAATCCTTTGTTATACTCTCTATAAAAAATCTAGTGGTACATGCAAAATATATAACACTGAATAAATTAAATAAACACTTACACAATGGATGCATAGTCATTAGTCAATTTAATACTATAATATGTTGTTAGGAGAAGAAAAGGCTATTAGGTCACCGTATGTCAGGTTATAGGTCAATTGGTTCAGGTCAAATTTAAGCATCAATTTTGAATACACATGTGAGAGTCTGTGATATCATAATGAGGCATAATATACTAATATACCTTGGGATGTAAATGGTGAG
Source organism: Amphiura filiformis (assembly GCF_039555335.1). NCBI lineage: Eukaryota > Metazoa > Echinodermata > Ophiuroidea > Amphilepidida > Amphiuridae > Amphiura > Amphiura filiformis. Next base: position 44,605,897 of record NC_092639.1, on the reverse strand, counting down.
TACAATTTAGAATGCCTAGTTGAGATGGATTTCACAATAATACAAAATAGTTATCAAAATCATAAAAGTTAAGCTTACGGAAAACTACGGTACCCAATATGGTGGTATAGGTGACAAGAAATACAATTTTTTTCAACATTGCTGTAGTATGGTTGTGGTAACCTGTTACCTGTGGCTTAATTAAGTTTCAGTGAAATAATGTCGCAAGTTAAAAATACAAAATATAGCTCAACATTGAAAATAGAAGCATTTTAACCAGTTCCTTTTTTGATAGTTGTGGAGCACCAAGTTCATGAAGTCATAAAAGAAATCAGGAACCACTTATTCCCATTTTACATATCAACTTTATTTCCCTAATGTGTTAGCAACAAATATCCAAAATTTTAACGAAATCCGTTGACAGTAAGCTTTCCAAAATGAAGTGAATTTAAATCATCAGTGATGTACCATCTTTTGGCTTTTACTTTTAAAAGCATGTAAGCTACGTTGATACCGATCATGCCGATGCCACCAATAAAACGAGAAGATTTGCCCCTTCATTTTGCATACCACTTTGTCCAATTTTTTTTTGTAATTTCTTCACAAAATGCAAAAAAATGCAACAACAAAAAATCAATGGGTGTAGTACCCCCTTAAAGATGAATTTATTGCTACAAACGAAACCTTACAATGTTATGACAAGCAGCCAATACATTTTAGCTCTGATTTAAGACCTAACTTGTTGAAATAGGTTGAGATTTAAAGAAACTGTGATCTAAAACGTAAGGAAGAAACAAAATCAAAAGTTGCACTTTTGTGTTCTAATTAATGAAAGCACGACGCTATAGTACAAATCAATAGGGCGTGCAATGGAGCAAACTGCAACTTTTAAATTTGCATCTACCTTTTTCGATCGTCGTGTCTTTATTTCTTGAACAATTTCAACGAATGGGGTCTTAAATTCGAGCTAAAAATGCAGCTATTGGCTGCTGGTTCCCATTATGACATCTGTCTTTGTTGAAGATATACAGGGGTGAGCATAACTGGTATCATAATTCTTCTGCTTACTGATGTATATACTTTATGTAGCAACGTAAACAGGCAGATTGGGATTGGGGGGAAACATGCACTTTGTTTCTTCACATATACACACACAATTGTTGCCTATACGCTCGTAATTGTTAACCCATTTTTCTTTTCGTCAAGGCCCGCCGTGTACCGACGGCCTCAGATGTACCGAAGGTCATGGTATATGCCCCTCCTCCAACCCCACTGGCTACGCCACTGTAATCATCTGCGAAAAGATTGAGGTACAGTTGAATATAATTATGAATACAAAACCCACCCAAGTCCACACTTTGGCCAAATTGAGTTAAGCATAGGAAATTGTTGCTATACATAGGCCTGTCATATGTATGAAAGAACAACTCAAATTCATCCTCTGTGTCTATTGAGCATGTGAAAAATAGCATGTATGAAAGAACCACCCAAGTCCAGGATTTGAGTCTTGTAACACATTGATTAAAATCCAGTATTTATAAAAGTCCACTTGTAACACATTCATTGCTGGGTTTAATCAAGTTTGTGGTTTATATTACATGGCAGTATGCTAATCAACATTATACATACCTGTGTGCTTTATTTTGTATTATCTTACTAGTGGTAATCTCATTCCAACATTGTTGTCTTTGTATATGATTCAAATAACCACCCAAGTCCAGCATTTAAAATGAAACCCCCACGAAATCCATGAAATGCTAATCGTCATACCTAATACAGTTTAACGCACTCATTTGCACGTAAAACTTATCATATTGACCAGGTAAATCTAACTAAACATGCTAAAGGAATTAAAATATAGTACACCGCTTTTTTTCTCAAAATCACTTCCCATGGACTTGGGTGGGGTTTGAATTCGTGTATTCAGTTGGTTTTCACACTCTTCACCCAGATCATCAATAAAGACAGAGAACTAAAGCAGGCCCAATATTGACCCCTGGGGAACTGATGCATTGATGGAGGAAGTATTTGAATTGATGACTGGTCCGGTAAGACAACTTTGATGATCTGTCCGGTAGCTCCTAATCCAGATGAGTAGCTTGCCGGATACTCCTTTTGCAAGGAGTTTCGAGCACAGGCGATTATGCCAGACCTTTGATCATTTGATATCCAGGGCAATCAGACGCACTTCGTTGCCTCTTTCTAGGGTTAGACCATGCACTCTTGGGTCAGAATGGTACGGATTAGAATTTTACAGATGTGCTGTCGTGTGGCCTAAATCCAAATTGTCTGCCTGATACCAGTTGGTTTGCAAGGAGGTACTTCTAAAGTTGGTTCTGTACAACAGCTGCTGATGATGCAGAACAGAGAGGTGGGCGGCACATATGGATTCGTCGTCGAATCTCTCTTGTGAATAGGGATGTACAGATGCAGTGTCTTGGCAAAACTTCCTTGGAGAAGCAAATCTCAAATATAGCAGGTTGGGTGGTCTAGCAAGTTCTGCGCCGCACTCCTTCAGGACTCTTGCAAGGATTTCATCAGGACCAAGTAGCTTTATCTGGTTGCAGATTCCTGAAAAAAGCTTCCTAACATCTTTGACCTTGAAGGCTATCTTTTCCAACGAACATGTTGCTGGGCATGCTGAACTTCATGGGCAGATTCTTCTGCGCTGGCAAGCTGACATTTTGCGGCGAAGGTATGGCAAAATTAGTCAGTTTTGAGTGTGGACTTGACGCCCATCCTTCAGCACTGGTTTATCAACTCTAGTGGATTTACCAGACAGGGTGTAAGTGTTCCACAATTTCTTGCTATTGAGGCTGCCATCTGAGAGTTCTAATTTCCTCAACTTGTTCTGGCGACCTTCTCTGCATGATTGTACTCCTTACTATAGCCTTTGTAAACTTGTCCTTATTTTCCTTGCAGTGTTGTTCTTTTTTATAGCTTCTTGTCACCAGTCTTCTTGAAAACAAGCTTTGCTGGTATGGAAATCTCCCGAGGATTGCACCACTGATAATAGTGGTGATGTTGCTGCAAGCTTCTTCTGGATTGTCAGATTGGCGTGCAAGAGACCAGTCTGCAGATGCAAGGGCATAGCTATAGAATACCCATCTCACCTCCCAACACACAGGGTTAGGGTTAGGTTAGGGTTAGGGTTAGGGTTAGGCACCCTGAGCGGGGTATTCTATAGTTATTCCGATGCAAGAAAACCTCTCATTCCCCATTTGCGTTCAGTTTAAGGGGGTACTACACCCCTGGCCAATCTTGTGCCTATTTTTGCATTTTTCTCAAAAATTATAGCGCATTGGTGACAATTAAGATATGCATGTTGTAGGGGCAAGGCCTACAACTATTGCTCTGAAAATTCAGCAACTCAAGGCAAGTAGTTATTGATTTATTGATCAAATACTGGTTTTCCCTCATTTTTGACTGCAACTCGCTATAATTTTGAGAAAAATGCAAAAATAGGCACAAAATTGGACAGGGGTGTAGTATCCCTTTAAAATGAACTGGACCGTGGTCTGAAATGATAGTCTTGCCATGTACTGTGCAGGTGGCATGTATAACCAAGTAAAGAATCTGGTCTTCCCGCGGGTAGATTCATTGAAAAATTGTGTCAGACCCCAAGGGTGTGGGTACTTAGTACAAATGACCATACGGGGATATGACGTGCCCCAAATATGGGTAGCATTTTCGGCCTTTTGGTATATCGGACCCCTTTTTCTAAACCAATTTTGGTATATGAATGGGTCAATGGGAAAATTTTCTCGAAAAATAGCCCAATTTTGCCTCAATCTAGCCCAAATTTCGAAATTGTCCACAAAAATGTGGGAAAATTTGTAAAAACTAAGACAATATCAGTTAAAACCGAAAATTTTGAATTTTGGTATTATATCGGGGTCCAAATTTCTTGAAAATTTGGTATATTTCATGATGGGTCCATTTTCACGACCAAGAGCATATTGCACATATAGGCCTACACATCTCAAGTGTGCGGCGGCGTACAGCAGCATCTGTTGTATGGTGAACACCATAGAGGGTTTCATGGCATGTGTTTTCCCCATAACCCTACCCACTGAAATTATGTTGACTATGCCATAGCACAGCCCCTCCCTTCCCCCTCTTGAACGCCACTGTGATTATGATTATCGGAGTAGGCATGGCAGTTGGACAAAAATTAATTAACAACAAAAATTTTATGACACCCCCCCCCCCCCCACACACACACACCGATGCACCTTACCCCCTAAACAGGCTAAAATTGTATTGAAATCAGTCTTCTGGAATAAGGCCCTTTACAATTGATTCTTAGTTTCCTGTTTCATTTATATTTTGGATTTTCTCTTCTAAAATAACTTTTAATGACTTCCATTTGCTACTTTCTGACTTTGATCATATCAACTATAATGATGAATAAACAAAGAACATAGGCCTAACTGTACCATTACTTAAGTTATACATAAAATCAAACAAAGTTGTAAAATAATTAAATGCATGTTCCTTGTCAAAACGGGTTGATGTAGGTTGCGACCACTTGTTTTGAAATATAGAAAATAATAGATAATTAATAATTAAAAGTCGCCTCATCCCTTATTTTCCATGAAACCATGAAAGAGGAAACTAAGAATCAATTGTGAAGGGCCTAATATATACACACTATCTGTGGTCATCTTGTGATTCCCTCATTTGGGTCATCAAACATTTTATGACCCCCCCTATTTTACTATCCAAAATTTTTATGACACCCAGTATATTTGGGACCCCTCCCCCTTCCCAAGAAAATGCCAGCCCCCTAATATCATAAACATATAGGCTACCGTTCAACACCATCATGGTTTCTGCACTGGTACTATAATAGCGTATGATAATAACAGTTATAGAAAAGTGCACGACATTTAACCCCTGGCATTAAACATCAAAGGTAGCATCAAAAAACGAATTTATAAACTTCACCCTGATGTATTCAACCTTGACATTGACAAGAAAAATAAATGTAAACTCTTTTATTGTTTTACCAGATTCTGTGTGAATGTTGCTTATTACCAGCAAATTCGGGGATGTCTAGTATAACTTCTTAACGAAAAGCTAAAGTATGTGTCGTGTCCCAATCAATCTTAACACTTGGATATGGAATAATTCAAGAAAAAAAGGTGAACCCTATACACTCTCTAAATTCCCAGGATTTAAAAATAAATCCTTAAGGTTGTAATTAGGCACCAATCAATTTTAGATTTAAAATTAATCTTATACATGATGCAGTCATGTCTACAGTAGAATTCACCACGACCTTTGCAGGACTTAAACCCCATTAAAAGCTATTAAACCATGGAAGAAAGAGTCTTATCTCTTTCTTCCATGATTAAACCAAGATAACACTCATTGAAAACAGCTCAACTGATTAAATCAGATCTTCTCTGGTTGTGCACATGTGTCTGTTTTACCTGTGCGGTATCGCAATGAGCTGGTATTATAGTTTCAGTTGGGTAACCGATTATAAAGGAAACGCAAGGTAACAATGGTATGTGGGCCTTTGTTCACGAATGAGACAATGGTCTGCTTATTGTTAACCAGCATTCTTGAAAATGAGCAACATAATGATTGTTGACTTAACACGGTTTGGAAATAATTTCTTCATATTTTTTGGTGTTATCTGTCTTTACATATCCTTCCTAAAACACAAAAGTGCGAATACTTCCAAACACCTAAATTAGCTAAAAATTTAGGACATGTTACAAATCTATATTTTCTAGAATTTCAGAGAATACTTTAAATGTAGCTTGTACCGTTTTTTTGTGGCATCCTTCAGAAGTGAGCGGTCCGTTACCAATATTTTCGGTCAAATCTCCATTCAATTAACACGGGGAGTTGGTTAGCTATGAGCTATGCCTTGCCCTCACTCATATTTTACTAAAGTGCGAATATTTCTGAACATCTAACCTAGCTGTAATTTTAGGTCATGTTAGAGAAATATATTTGCTAGAAGTTTGGAGAATACTTTAAATATTGGCCGGTTATTTTTCACACAGTGATGTTAACTAGGCAAATGCCTATACTTCTAACATACACTATTTGTAAAGGTCGCGCGACAATGGTGAGAGCACTGTGTATTGTGTATAGGAAATCGGACAGTAACTGCAGTATGATATCTGAATGTTAAATCTTAAAGATTTAATTTTAAATATAATACTTTATTGGTCCCTCATCACAATCCCTTAGGATTTATTTCAAGTTATTGAAATTTAGAGTGTACGGGTTATTTTAAAATTTCCGTCAAGAAGAATCAAGCTTTAAAGTGTATACTTTATTTCTATTCAATCGGTGGTCTACACTCTTAAAAATACGGGGCCAAATATGCACCGACTAAAAATAAATTGACCCCGTTTCATTGCAAACAACCACTTTTGTAGTCAAATTTGACCTCGCACGGGGCCAAAAAGAACCTCCAAAAGTGGTTGTTTGCAATGAAACGGGGTCCAATTTATTTTTAGTCGGTGCATATTTGACCCCGTATTTTTAAGTGTGTAGAACAAAAGTTATCGTTCTGTTTTGTGATTTGTGTGTGTGTGATTTTCTCCAAAATTGTTTTTTTTTGTATACAGTTACACCAAAGCTGTGTTTAAATATTTAGATTCTTCGACTAATTTAAAGGCCTATTCACCGATTTGCTCATCCGGACGATCGTAACAATCATCAGAATTCAGATTTTGGTACCTTTGTCATTGTCATAGATGTGCTAACGGGATGCTCATCCTTATGATCCTACCAAAGCATCCCGTCAAAAACTACTTTTGTTGCAAACCCCCATATATCAGTACTTTTTTTGGATGATATTTTGATGTTTTCTCAAAATTGCTCAAGTGGATATGTAAGGGGTTTTGCAACAAAGCTCTTCAAATAACTTAAATAAGGCCTACTATACAAAATTAGAATAATAGTCAATACTCAAAACAGAACGATCCAGGTTTGAACATTTGATCTGTACTACATGTATAAAGCTACTTCATCAATAGCGATATCAGCAGTAGATAGCCCCTCAGTTAAACAAGAGCTCTAATCACATACAGTAAGTCAAACGTTTTCTGTACATATTTATTTGTAAACATGATAAATTTTCATCGGATTTTGACGATTAAAAACTCTTCTAAAGAGCGATTGTTTATCTTCTGCAATTGTTTGACAAAATAAAGATGAATTTCTTCGTGGTGTATATTCAACACGTTTGTAAAATCTAGTGGCATTTCCATTTCCACATTCATGAAATATTCTATGATTGAGATGTCGAAAATAATTCAAATCTTCATCAAATTTTGGTCCGTAACTTTTAACTTTTTCCCAGAGAGTTCTATTAAAATGGCTGTATAGTAACCAATCCGCTCGATTCAAATTACGAATTTTCATTTGAACGTGATCAGATAACTGTCGTCTAGTTAAACGTTTATTCTTAGGAAAATAAAGAATATCCTCATATTTCCAACAAAATTGTTTCTTTAAAATCAACAAAGATTCATCAAAATATTCTGCTAGTAAGATCAAGTCAAATTCTTGTTCCAAACGTTTTACTGTGCCGTTTATAACAACGTCGTCGTGGAAGCTTGTTGAATCCAGCCCCAAGTCATATATTTGGCTATTTTGAGCGTAATACCATCTCAGACCTAAAACATTTTCATACCATAGATGTTTTAAACTCTCAAGATGAAAACTTGAATTATCTAAGAACGTTTCTATCCACTTGTCTTCTGGTATCCTAGATAATGCTGACCCAAAAGCGTCTTGGAATTTGAAAAAGTCAAACGCTGATTCCCACTGCGCAACAGGATCTCTGATAATCGAGATGTACTTCGTGTGTTTCTTCATAAATTTCTCCATTTCGACTCGATTGTATCTAACATGAACTGCCATAATGTCAAAGTTGTTACTATAATTGGAATAATCTCCCAAACGAACATTGAGAGGTGGAAGGAACAATCTCTTTTGGTTTCTTGGCGTCAAAGGTATGAAATAAAAATGACCATTATTGATGTAATTTTTGTTAAATACAAAAGATAAGTTATAGAAGAATCCGAATCTGTTGATGATAGTTTGAAGAGTTGTACTCGCCGTTTTATGAGTTTTGATGAAAACTATCTGATTTCGCGGTGAACATGTCTTGACATTTTCAGCAAGCTGCTGCTGGATGTGTCTATGGTTGGTTGATGGAGTCAGAAAGTCTGCACCTTTTACCCCGTTCCATGTCAGCCTGTATCAATACAAAAATAAATTGTAATCATATTCGAAAGAAAGGTAAAAGAAAGAAGGAAAGAAGTTACGACGTCAATACATGATCAACGGTCAACATATGTGTGCCTATTTAAAAATCCAAACAGAAATGCTCATACCTAGGCCATCGAGCAACCCCCTCCCCCAGAACAAACGCACGCGAAGCATGCAAACATGACAATTTTAATGCTGAAGTGAATAAATGAAAATGCCCCGATTATGAAAAAGTGGGGCCTAATGATATGAAAAAGTGGGGGCCTAATGATAAAAAGTGAAAGGGGGAGTGATAACAAATTAGAATATAGTCATTCCCAGTTGGTCAAAAAACCCTCAAAAAAGTGTGTGGGGATATCCCCAGTTATCTACACACATGCTACCACCTATATCAATTTGAAATAACGACAAAGGCAGTGAATAACGACAAAGGCAGATTTCTATAAACTGTGACTATATAATTGTCTTACATGTAAGAATCGATGCGACCCTTCCCCCATACCACAGCTGTGTAGACCATGTAAAAAGTCAAGGCACCTGTGAAAATGAACTGAAGTTAAAGATCAGATTAACTTGGAAAACTGGATGAAAAAAGATTAGCCATTACATTACCGTAGAATTCTATCTACAAGCATATATGCCTACAAAATGAGCGGTTGAAATGGATAATATGAAAAATGACAACTTTGTAACGAAACCAAGTAGGGCGTATTATATAGGTCTATAATCATGTCATGTATTCAACTCAATAATTTTAGTAGTCTTACTTTAGTTTAGACTATGCCATAGTCGATTTTTGATAAATAAAAATACGTTATTAATCATGATGAACGCATTCAGTTGAACTCGAAATTATACTGATATTTATTACATCAAAATACTAGTATCAAATGGTTATGAAAAAGTTTATATAATTATATTTGTGACAGTAAAAGTAAAGTATACGTAGGCAGTAGGCTTATATTATTGAATGCAACATATCATAATGGCATAACTATAATGGCACTTCAATACTGAACAATTCTAATTTTAGAAGCTGCCAATTTATTACGAGTTAAAAATACAGAGGGAGTACGGTGACTGAAAAGATGATCAGTTGTGAAAATCTATCAATTGTGCACAAATTAATTAAATCGGAGTTTTAAGCTTAAATGCAATATCCAGAGTATGCACAATCATGACAATGGGCAAGTGGACTACGGAGTAGTCTAACTTTAGTTAGACTTCTCCGTAGTCCACTTGCCCATTATGCATACTCTAGCTATTGCATTAAGCTTAATTAATTAAAACTCAGAGAGCGAGATGACAGACTTCTATGAGATGGTACAAGGAGTTATGGATAGCATACCTAGAAGAGACTTACTCATCGTACCGGGGGATTGGAATGCTAGGATTGGCAAAATGAAGGAGAAAACTGGGTATATATAGGCCAATATGGACATGTGATCAGAAATGAACGTGGAGACTGACTGCAGGAATTTTGTGAAGCTAATAACCTATGGGAACACGTTATTGCAACAGCATCCACGGAGAATATGGACTTGGATGAGCCCAGGAGATAGAACAAGAAACCAGATCGATTACATCATTGTCAGGAAGAGGTGGAGAACATCACTCCAAAATATCAGGACATGACCAGGCGCTGACTGTGGTAGTGACCATCAGCTATACTTGTAGCCAAAGTGAAACTAAAACGGAAAGCTAAGAAAGACAATGCACCACCTACCAGGTATGATGTTGTCAACATTCCCACTCAATATTCAATAGATGTGAAGAACAAGTTTGACGAGTTACTGAAAGTTAATGAAGAGGAGCAGACCCAAATGAATTGCGGGAAGACATGAAAGAAGCAGTCCAGAGCACAGCAAAGAAGTACATCCCCAGAAAGAAGAAACGGAAACAGCCGTGGATCTCTCAGCAGACCTTAAACCTACAATCAAAGAATATAATGTTGGCACACTCTGGCATAACAACTGTAAATCGCTGCCCCTCTTCCCCAATTCAATGTTGATGAAAGCAAGTTTGACATTGGGTTCTCCAGTCCCCCAACATTGATTGAGGGGAATGGGGAGGAAGGGAAAGGGATGGTTTGTACTTCTCATCATACTAATTTTACTGAATCTCAGAGCAGCAATGAAGAGTTCCAACATATTGTCAAAGTGTACCAACTATTTCTTTGATTGTAGCTGATGACAGGAAGAGAGCAAAGGCAGATGGAGGAAATGAAGAATGGGCACGCTTAAACAAAGACTGAAGAGGTCTCCAAAAGCGTTAAGGAGGACAAAAGAAACTACATCGAAAGGAAGAGTGTGGAAATGGAAAGATGTAAGGGTGACTCAAAATGGTTTTTCGTATTGCCAAAGAACTTACTAAGAAGTGGACCCCCTGGATGGATGTTATAAATGATGAGAAAGGTAACACTCTTACCGAAAGTGAAGACATCAGGAGGCGATGGGTTCAATATAGTTCCCAGCTGTTTGAGGCATAAGATGACATGGTGTATATGTACAGTGTGAAACGAGTGAGGAAGAACCTCCACCATTGAGATCTGAAGTTGAGCTTGCCATGGAACAAATGAAAAATGCTAAGTCACCTGGCATTGATAATGTAGCTTCTGAGTTGTGGAAGGCAACTGGGAAAGAAGGGATAGACCTAATGTGGCGTCTACGTGGTATCATTTGGAAAAAGAAGAAATGGCCGAGAGACTGGTGCAGGGCAGTATTTATTCCACTGCCGAAGAAGGGAAATTTGAATTACCGGACCATCAGCCTGATTTACCATGCAAGTAAAGTGCTTCTGAAGATCATCATCAAGAGAATGAAGAACAAAATAGAGCAAGAAATATCTGATGAGCAGGCAGGATTTCGTGAAAGAAGGGGGACTAGGGACCAAATTGTCAATATCAGGAATGTGATTGTGAAATGCAGAGAGCATATTATAGACTTCCTCTTTACATGTGCTTCATATAGATTGCAGTAAAGCTTTTGACTGTGTTAGCCACCCTCAGATGTGGGAAACTATGAAAAAGATGGATTTCCCAAGCCATCTTGTGGATCTGATCAGCTGCTTATATGAAGACCAAGAATCGGCAGTCAGAACAAGTAGTGGGACACAGATTGGTTCAAGATTATCAAGATGTATCACTGTGCTACCACCAAACCTATTTAACATATACTCTGAAGACATAATGAGAACAGCTTTGGAGGGGTTTGAAGGTGGAGTGAAGTTTGGCGGTACAAGAATTACTAACCTGAGGTACGCCGATGATACCACTCTTATTTGTAGTAGCAGAGTAGAGCTGATCTTTTGAAGCGCATCAAAGAGGCCAGCGAAGAAAATGGCTTCTCCTGAACACAAAGAAGACAAAAATAATGGTTGTAGATAGAGAGCAGAAAAGTGATGAGTTTGTGAAGCAATTTGAATATCTGGGTTCAATAATTAACAACAGTGGTGAGTCTGGTGATAGCACAACTGAAATTAAGAGAAGACTGGCTATTTGCAAGGACAACTGTGCAGGGCATGTCAAGCATATGGAAAAGCAGAGGCCCGGGTGGGGGGGCACTTCCATGACAGATATGCATCATGTGCCTCGGGATAGACCCCCCTTTTTCAAACCGGCTTGTACCCAATGTGACCCCCTTTTTATGTTATGGTCCTATCTATTACCCAATGACCCCCTTTATAAAAATTCATGTACTCAATGACCCCCTTTTTCTATTTCCTTCTATACCCAATGACTATTGTTATTTCACTCCGGAAAATTGATTTCAATTCGATTCAAATTCAATTCTTTCTACACCCGGAGTCTTGCTATTCAATTCCAATTCAATCCACCTTGCTTTAGAATTAATTCAATTCGATTCCAATTCAATTTTTCATTTTCAAAATCATTTCATTTCAATTCCAATCCAATGCAGTGAAATTAACAGCTAATCAATTTCAATTCAATTCTAAGCATTCATTTCAATTCCAATTCAATTCCAATTCCAATACAGTTGCAGTTTGTGTTAATTGACCAAAGGCACACTGCAAAAAGTGTGTCTAGAGATTGAACACTACTTTGTCCTCGATTTGTAAACACACATAACATCTAAACACAAATGTCAAACTTCAAAACATCAAGTGTTTAATATCTTAACACAAGGCATCAAATTACTAAAAATGTTTAGCATTTAGACATGTTTACAAATTTAGGACAAGATGGTGTCTAAAATGGTGTTTAATATCTAGACACTGTTTTTGTAGTGCATGTTTTAAATTTAACTACCAATTTTGTAACACTTGAGTCAGCAACACAAAGTCAAAATCAAGTACACTACTTTTTTAGTACTTGTCACAAAAGCATTTCAATAGAAGATACTTTATTGTTATGTTAACTCACTTTTCACATTCAAACAATGCGAGTGATCCTTGACCTCTGGGTCCTATTTATTGAAACTTTGGAACTTCTTAGTTCTTAGGTGTCTTAACTTCTTGTCCACCATGCACATTATTTTCTAAACTTAAGATGCGCAGTCAAAGATGTCAAACAAAAATCAAGGTTTTGATACTATTAGATAGCCCCTACTTGTCTCCTGCTCCGCATAAGATTTTACATCCAAAATCCATGTACTTTTGAAAATGCGTGAAAAAGCTGTCAAAGAAGCATTTTCTTTAATGGTTTTCTCACAATTTGTTCAAATGTACAATGACTTTTGAGCATAAAAATTAGGAGCTTGAGAAAAATTGGGGCTTTATGATTGGTGCCAAAAGTTTGAGATCTTTGGCAATGGGGGGGATCTCATACTCACATTATCGATCATATCAAGCAATTTAAAACATTGGAAATGTTAAGAATCAATTTGCATCATATTAGAAGATATTAGTGTCTTTATGAACATAGAACTGTAGAACCTATAATTTTTCCACATGACAAGAGAGACAGTAGATATTCTTCTAAAGAAAGATTTTAGAACTCCAAAAAGTTTAACTATACCGGTGTATGAGAAATGATATCATATATACTTTTAATTTTCTTCAATGTGTATTTTATGCTATCATTTTTAAATGAAAGCTTTCCAGAATACTTAGTTGCAATATGTTTTGTAACACTTTATGTTTATGTTTTATACCAGTTTCTGGTGAGACCACTGTTTCTTTTTATTTATCATGTTTAAATGGAGCAGAAGTTCACGTTCTATGTGATCTATTGATGTTAAATTTTTAATGTGTGTCTCTTGTGTGAATAGACCTGGAAGTGCATCAGAATTCAGAGTAGGGGAATGGCACTTTTTACAGGTGGAATGATCTGGAATCACAGACATCTGCTTGTGAATTGAAATGCTGAATTGAAATCAAAGCTGAATTTCATTTCAATTCCACTTCATTCTTCGTCACTCAACATGATTTCAATTCCAATCCAATTCAATTCTTCATTGCTCACGATGATTTCAATTCCAATCCAATTCAATTCATGCCCAAGCCCACTCATTTCGATTCCAATTCAATTCCAATGCATTGAAATGAAAATCGCCCAAAATTCATTTCAATTCAATTCGATTTCAATGCATTGAATTAACATTACCAATGACCCCCCTTTTAATTCCAAAATTTAGGTGGTATTTGTGTTAGGCTCCAGAAATAATGAGATTTTTCACATTTCCAAGGTGGCCAAGTTGTTTTTACGCAGTTTGGCACTTATTTATGTGTACTTAATGATACTCTTTTGGCAATCCTGTACTCAATGACTCCCATTTTACTTTTTGTTACCCCAATGACCATCCTTTTTTCAAAGTTCCATACCGAATGACCCCATTTTTATTCAGGTTGTGTACTGAATGACCCCATATTTTTGTAATTGTACATTTGACCTGAATGCCCCCTACTTTTAACATGGCCGAGGCACATCCCTGCCATTTCAGATAGGGAGTGCCTCCCCCGGGAGCAGAGGCCTATCCATTGACCTCATCAAGGTACGCCTACTTCGTGCAACTGTGTTTTCCATTGCAACTTATGGATGCGAGTCTTGGGCTATGACCAAAAATGATAGGAAAAGAGTAGATGCTTTTGAGATGTGGTGCAAGTTACAGGAGGCTTCTACAAAAGACATGGAAAGACAGGAGAACAAATTCCTGGATCCTCGACAAGATTGGTACAAGTCTAGCCATCAGAAACGGCATAATGGAGAGAAAGCTGAAGTACTTAATTTGGCCATATTGTCAGGAAACATGGAGGTGTAGAAAAACAAATTTTGCAAGGGGCTATATAGGCTATATATGGAAGGCCGACGAGGAAGAGGACGTCCACCAACATCTTGGACAAATGACGTGAAGCTATAGTTTCTAACCAAGGAATGCAAGGTGGCACTTGGCATCAGATATATCGAGTGAGATGGCGTACTCTTGTGAAGACCACAGCAGCGCTGCACAGCGCCACCTGACACACAGAGAGAATTAAAACTCTGATTTGTATTAAGGGATCCAAAATGAGCGTTTATTGCGTTTCGACAGTATTTTTTGTGGGACATGAGAGCACCTCAGACCTAGATCGAATTGCATTCTGAATACGAAGCATGTCTTTCTGATATCAAATAATTTTCATTTTTAAAAAATCACAATATAATACAAATTTTATGACAAATTATAAAAATTTGATATTTTTCTAATTTTTGATATATAACAGTCCTCGGAGTAAATTATATACATCTAATGATATATTCTTAAAGTGTATGTAGCTGGGAGGAAAAGCCGACGATCAATTGAAAATTTTGACCTTTCATATTGAAGATATGGATTTTTTCTCAAAAAGACCTAATGTTTTTTGGTGTTTTGGGAAAAAAATCCATATCTTCAATACGAAAGGTCAAAATTTTCAATTGATCGTCGGCTTTTCATCCCACCTACATACACTTTAAGTATAAATCATCAGATTTATAAAGTTTACTTCAAGTACTGTTAAATATCAAAAATATCAATTTTAATGATTTGCCATAAAATGTGTATTAAATTGCGAATGTCAAAAAATCAAAATTATTTGATATCAGAATGACATTCTTCATATTCAGAATGCAATTCGATATGTCTGATGTGCTCTAATGTCCCAAAATAAATACTGTCCAAACGTTCATACCCCAGCCCTTAATTTGTGCACAATTGATAGATTTTCACATCTGATCTTTTCAGTCAACGTATACTCCCTCTGTTTGTTAGCTTCCCAAGTGATTTTCTACCCGGACTTTCGCGATTAATATAAACTGGTCAAAGATTCTAAAATCAGAATTGAGCCATTATGATTATGCCATTATAATATTAGGACCTTAGGTTGCATTCAATAATATAATCATAAGTATACTTTACTTTATTTTTAGCCTACTGTCACTAATAAAATTATTATAAACTTTTTTTATAACCAATTACTAGTAGGCCTAGGCATATTTTGATGTAATATTTATAAATATCACTATAAAATAATTTCGAGTTCAACTGAATGCGTTCATCATGATTAATAACATATTTTTATTTATCAACAATCGACTATGGCATAGTCTATACTTTGGTTTGAGTGGATCAACTTGCTTTGCTTTGCAAGCTTTTCCAATGAGATTAGAGTTTACTATTAATCTTTAGAAAATGGAAAAATTAAAGAATATCCAGCTTACCGATAGACGTAGCCATCTTATTTTTGGTAGAGAAATCACCACTGCCATGATTGTAAGGCCTACAGCATGCCCGTGGTTGTCTTGAACTCGTTCCGAACTCGAGACTTCCTAGTTTTAGTGGTGGGACAATTTTAGTTGCACTGTGTTAAAACGATTTGCAGAGTCTTAATATTGACAATGACCCCATCCAGGGTGCACACCCCAGCCTCCGTGAGTACCAAATAGGCCTACAAAGTGTCCAAGAAAAAAAATCACACTTTTCCCGCGTTCTTCGCCTATTGATCGGCCTATGTTATCATGGTTATACTGAGCAATATGATGGAAATGCTTGAAATAAATTAAATAAGTAAATAAAAAAACAGATAAATAAATAAATAAAATTAAAAACGTTTTTTTAGTAGCAATTATGCATTTGTTTAGTTTTTACAACTTCATAGAAAATAATATTAAGTGTAGTTATTTACTACGATACGTAGACTTTTACCGTTTTGTTAAGGGCTGGGGTATGAACGTTTGGACAGTATTTATTGTGGGACATTAGAGCACATCAGACATATCGAATTGCATTCTGAATACGAAGAATGTCATTCTGATATCAAATAATTTTGATTTTTGAAATTCGCAATTTAATACACATTTTATGGCAAATCATTAAAAATTGATATTTTTGGTATTTAACAGTACTTGAAGTAAACTTGATAAATCTGATGATTTATACTTAAAGTGTATGTAGGTGGGATGAAAAGCCGACGATCAATTGAAAATTTTGACCTTTCGTATTGAAGATATGGATTTTTTCCCAAAACACCAAAAAAAAAAATTAGGTCTTTTTGGGAAAAAATCCATATCTTCAATATGAATGGTCAAAATTTTCAATTGACCGTCGGCTTTTCCCGGGGCTTTTCCTCCCTGCTACATACACTTTAAGAATATGTCATTAGATTTATATAATTTACTTCGAGGACTTAACGTTATATATCAAAAATTTGAAAAATATCAAATTTTTATAATTTGTCATAAAATTTATATTATATTGTGATTTTCAAAAATGAAAATTATTTGATATCAGAAAGACATGCTTCGTATTCAGAATGCAATTCGATAGGTCTGAGGCAGTCTGAGGTGCTCTCATGTCCCACAAAAAATACTGTCGAAACGCAATAAACGCTCATTTTAGATCCCTTAAGTCCATGCAAAAAAACGGACCAATGAACATAAATTTTCGCTGATTTTTCTCAGTTTATTTTTATTTTATACATGCACTAATTTATTTTATTTCCTATTATAACTCGAGTAGTCTACCCACTGTGACCTTTGCCAAGGCAGATTGAACAGCGCCCACAGAAATATTAGCTCATTATTAGTGGGCGTGGTTTCAGTATGGTTTTATTTATACGGTCACACATATTTTGACACTACAGAATATATATTTTTCTTTGACGGAAGTAAAATTTTCGACCTATCACTTCATCGCTTCTCGGCCTTTTGGCTAAGATCATGTGTAGTATCTGTTCTTTTCAGCTTAATATCTGAAACGTCCCTCATTGAGGGACTTGTATATTAAACTGATTTTTGAACTTGGGCCATGGAATAGGAGCTTGCTCCGTCCTGGCCACGGGTTGGCCCGGTATTGCACTACCTCCGGGATCGGCCCACTCCCCTAGGGGAGAATAAATAATACAAAGATAGATATCCAATAGGAAAAGCCCAAGTCAATTCTTTCTGCCAAAGTAATGTTTAGTGAATACGTCAAATTCAGGACCAAAAGGACACTGGTGTAAGCACAGGTACCGGGTGGACCCTATTGTAGGCATTCATCATCATGCATCTCGCCAATCCATGAGAGGGACAGGTGGACAGGTGTATTGAAAGGACACAGTCATGTGTCTGCATCTTTTTGGTAGGGCAGTATGGTTGGTTATAGGTCGATTGCCAAACTCCATCCCAACCCTTTTTCTAAACATGACCCTAACCCTAACCAGGGAAGTGTAATACCGGTAAACATAAACCATAGTCCCAACATAAAGCCTAAATTTATCCCTTTAATTATTATTAGGTCCTAGCTTCACATGTAAGTTAGTAATTTAAAACTTTTTTTTAAATGGGTTGATGTTTTGATAATTGGCATTATCAAGTTACATGACAGGATGTGTCAAAACTTCTTGTATAAAAATATTTTTCATTACCTACCAAAATGGTCTTACAATCAGTGCCGGGTAAAATTTATATGAAATGGTAAAAAAATTTGAAATTTTGATAAGAATTGCTAACTCATGTAACTTTTATACTGATTGTTCATTGATTTTGAAACATTTGAGACTGGAGTGCCGGGTATTTGGGCTCAAAATAACTTGAGTGCCAGGCAGGTCCGTCCGCCACCGCCCAGCGTAGCTACAACCCTGCTTACAATGTTGTCAAAATGAAATTGAAAGAACTTTTTTATAGAACTGAAAATGTTTGTATGTTCTGTAGCTCAGTTACCAGCATCATGTCTTATCAAAATCAATTTAAAGGTGTTTAAAAACTGGTTTTTTTGACATGTCTCACATTTTGGTGTCTTGTATTAGTTGTATATGGAAATACGACTTCATCAGACATGATTTTATTCTCTTTTTTGACATGTCTTGCATAACGATGCGACTTTACAGTTGACACATGTGGTACATACCTGCCAACCCTAAAACCTCACAAATAGGGACATATGGGAGAAAAAATATGAAAATAGGGACATTCCTGAATTTCCTATACATTTCTATAGTGACATTTTTGCCAAAATAGGGACACACGGTAAAATCGCTCTTTTATGCTTTTTGTTACAGTAAAAATAGGGACAGTTCCTATTAAATAGGGACAGTTGGTAGGTATGGTGGTAATGTCGGAGCTGGCTTCACAGAATGTGTTTTTATTTTTAAACCACTATTTATTGTTGGTATTTCTTTAAAGCATAATGTTAAGAGCATCCCCAGCCTATCCATCTAAATACCACATCTTACTTTGTCATTCATTTACACGCAATAAACTCTAAAATCTTTCATCCATTTTAGTATCTCATTATTTTATTGTCATCAGGATGTACATCAGCATCATAAAAGATAATACAATTCATATAAAGACATGTTTGCAAAATGTACAGTTCTACTTGCATAGGAACAAAGCAGGGGCGGATTTAGAGGGGGCCGTACCAGGCGCGTCTCTATTTTTTGCAAAGTGGCACCTGACTTTTAATATGTATTTTTGCAGAGCGGTGCCTGGCTTTGTTTGGGCGCCAAGCCGCTGCAGCAGTTGCTCAGCGGCCCCTCTATTGAAAATTCCTGGATCCGCCCCTGCAAAGGGATGATCTATAGGCTATATAATACTGCAAATACAAATTTATGTATAACATGCTATCTGCTAAACTGATATTCTTATATCCTCTAGGAATTAATTCATTACCATAGACCATTTCTGTAAAACACAAGACCCATAGAATTTATTTTGGGAGTGCATGGGATCAAAAGTGGCCCTTTTGTGAATTTTTCTTTCAAAAAAGGGCTAATCTTCAATGCAGGCATGAGAATGATCATCCATGAAAAAAAAGTGTTTGAAAAAGCCTGAAAAAGTGTGTGAAATTGGGCTAAAAATGCCAAAAACGGGCTGGAATTAAAAGAAATTGTGGAAATTTGGCCAATAAAAAAGCCGAAATTCGTGTTTAAACCTGAAAATTCTCATGCCTGTCAATGTTTTTACAGAAAAAGTGGACTTTTTATTCAGATTGGCACTTTTTGGCACCCCCTTGCCCTGGCTATGGCTCTTTGCTTAACTATGCCATACATATCGTTACTCAATGTGCGCAATGACGATCTTAGAGTTTACTAAAATTTGTGAAGGCTTTTAAGATATATCAACAGATGAATTAGCGCAGCAGTTACAACCTGCGCATCATTGGCTTGGTAATAATATAGTTCTCTTGATTAGAGAACAGGGATTAGACTGCACTGTTAACTATTGCTGTTTGCTGCCCTCTGTAACTCACTTGCCAAATAACTCACTTGCTACTGTAAAATATGATATGCTGCCCTCATGATGCCGTGATATGAACCCATTTAACACATGGATAGTTAAGCTATTTGGTATTTTGCACAAATCATGATGTTATAGTGGGTAGAAATACTTGACAATGCTTTTCAATATTGAATAATCATCAATATCATCAAGCGGCACAATTCATGTCCCATTGAAGAGCGTTGTCATGATTTCGCTGCCAACCATAAACTGTCAATGGGCCTTTTAAAAGGGCATTTCGTGATCCACAGCCTCATCCCCCCACTTTTCTCAAAAAAAGTTGAGATTTTCATACCACTGGAAACCTCTGGCTACATAATGTTTATGTACAAAATATTTCTTGCAGATTAATTCGTTTAGCAAAGATATCGTGAAATTTGAATTTCGTTCTGGTGCACCAGAACGAAATTACAACGTATTGTCTATGGAGCAGTGTAATACACATAATAACTCGCAAACGCAATATCGGAATCAACTGAAATTTTGGGAATATGCTTTTTTTCATGGATATGCACTGAAAAATGTCATAAAAAGAGGATGCTAGGATCACGAAATACTCCTTTAATATAGTCAACCATGATCGACCACCATCAATTTTGTTCATAACCACTATCATGGTATAGGAGTATAAGACATTTATTGTTTTGGCTACAGCCTCCTCTTATGAGGCATTCAATTCAATAGTAACATTATGTGCAAATTTTATAACAAAATTAATTGTGTTCCATTCTGTTTTAATTGGTCTTTATTTGTCTAAAATGAGGTTATATCATCCTTTCCAGTCTTCTCTAATCCACAGACTACATGTTAAATGAAAAGGCCCAACGAAAAAATAACACAATTTTGTAATAATATTTGCACACATTGCTATTTGAGCAAGTAGCACTAGGATCTCAGTCAAATACTCTCCTCTTTCATAACAGTTCTATGAACTTACATGCAGGGGTAGCACAAGCACAAAAAATCAACGGGTCCAATTTAATTTTTCTGGACCCTTTGGTACCTGCAAAACCAACATTTAAGGGGTCCAATGAGAATTTAAGGAGTCGACCTGTCCGAAATTTGATCGACGATTCTTATACTGATTTACGCCTCCGTGCATCGTAAAATTAAGGAGTCCCATACCAGGGACAGACATAGGTTTCAGTTTACTGGCCCAGCTTTTTCAATAATTATGTTCTACTGCAAAAAAAACAAACTAATATTTTGGTTGGTGTTTTTGGGAAAAAATCTATACAAATTTTTAATCGTTTGTTATAAAATGTGTATTATATCGCGAATTTCAAAAAATCAAAATTATTTGATATCAGAAGGACATTCCTCGTTTTCAAAAGTCTGATGCATGGATATGCTCCCAGGTCCCACAAAAAAATATGTGGAAATGTCGCTATCCGAGCCCTTAAAGTCAAGCATTTTAATTTGTTTTGTACTGAATGTATTCAATGTAGAGAGTGTAGTCACTAACACAAGTTCAGTCAGTTTAGTTCCAAAAGTTCACAAAGGTTCGTATATGCCTACTATAGCCGTAAAAAGTAGCCGTATATTTCCAACTTGCTAGTAACGCAAGAATAAGAATTCATTAAGAAAAATCACTAAAAAATTCACTGACAAAAATCATGAAATAAAGATATAAATTACAGGTGACAGATGGAGCAGAAACTGTGTAACTATGTCCATCCTGATTATATCTGTCTCGTAAGTGTATATCAGGCTCAAAAATCTAGTGGCCCACCGGGCCAGCGTTGTTGAAAGTTTACTGGCCCGACGCAAAATCCACTGGCGCAGGGCCACCGGGCCACTGCTTAAATCCGTCCCTGTCCCATACAGGAGTCCCTGGATGCGCAAACTCCTTAAATGCTACCCCTGCTTACATGTTTATTCACAGAATGACGTTTGTGAACTATGCCACTGGAAATGAGACACACATCTTGGCTCATTGTGTGCGTGGGCAATTTGAGAGGAGGGGGGGGGGCTATACAAATGAATTGTTATGTATTGCATGTATGGTCCTGTCAGAAATAAAATCAGTGTTCCTCCAAAACAAAGTTGATAGGTGATCACTGATCGCATTTTTTACTGCATTGTAAAAAAAACCCATTTTGCATCACATTCTTGACCATTCCAGACCTGCCAACCTACCCAAGTCAGAAAGAGGGACAATGAGGTCAAAACCTTGTACATGTACACAAACCCTGCAGGTACCAACAAATTCAAACACTTGAGGTGTGCAATACTTTCAGAATTCAGGGAAGGTTTTGTAGGTCTAAATTTATCACAATAGACTAAAGAGAATGCTATATTGCTATAGCAACATTTTGAAGTGAAATTTGCGTCATTTTCTGCTGTTCTTACATTTAAATTTGCCATCACTGAAATTTTCAGAAAGCAGGACTGTCCCTCTTTTTCACTTTGGAAAACCCCAAAATGAGGGACAGTTGGCAGGTCTGCCATTCATTACATCTGGTTATGTCTTAATAATTTGCAATTTTCTACTGCAAGGTATCAGTTTGATACTTTCACTCTACTAACTCCTTATAAAACTATGTCTTAATTCAAGTAAAATTCAGCTGATTGTTATTGCAACGGCAAGCTGTTTTTGCAAAGCACCATTTACATGTAGCTAGCTAAATGTATTTTGTTGCACAATGGTATGGTGTACACTTTTTGACAGAGGCACTATATGCGACTGGCTGAATCAAAGAGTGCAGGAGTGTGCTTACCAACTTTTATGTCCCATTTATATGATGCTATAGCCAAGCAATTATAGTCTTTCATCATTGAGCAAAAATTGTTTTCCTTTTTACTAACTCATTTTGCTTGATCACATTACATACACTTTATTTACCATTTCAATATGAAATAATGCTGATGCATCAGGTACCATCTAACTTGCGCAACGTGACATACAAATGTGGAATGCATATTCTTCAGAAAAAAGTACAAATTCAAGTTGTATAAAGCTGTAGCGTACATACATTTTTGAGATAGAATAGTAATTTAGTTAAAATAGTTGTCTGCAGTGGCGACACCACGAGGGTGGGGAATGCCCCAAGTCATAACTCTTGCCCCCCCCTCCCCTGTAAAAGCACAAAATTACTAAAAGTTTCACTTTTTGCAGCAATTTTGAGCAAAATTGGTTGAATTTGCCCCCCACCCACCCCCGTTCCTGGTGCCACCACTGGTTGTCAGACAACCATGTTATACTCGTCCGAGTACATTTAATTCAATTCAATTTTAAAACAATGTGTACAATATAAATTCCAAGCCATATCATACTAGCAATCGCATTGTGCGATTTCAAAATCGCTAGTAATCAAACGCTGGTAGCATTTTCACAATCGCTAACAGTGTCCAGTCATGACTAGTGGCACAGGGACAAAGTTGGCTTCAAGTCAACTGCTTGCGACGTATAAACGCTAGGGTATGCTCTCGACTTATTGATCAGATATCTGCAATCGCTCTTTTGATAAGCGACAGAAGTAATAGGTCACAAAAAATGCTATGCTTTTTGCGATTGCTCAGTATGATATGACCTTTTAAGCACCCAGAGTCGCTCCTGTTGGGATTCATGCAAGCACAGATTTTAGAAAAAGTTCTGTGCCTCTGTGCCTTTTTTATATTGCCATTTTCATTTACTTTTGGGCATACCTGAGACTCACACTCTCATCATTTTTATATTTTATATTCTAATAAAATCAAGTAGTCAATGAATTTTGAGAACTACTCATGGGTTTGCCCTATTATTACTATGAAGGAGTTCAGAAGCACAAGGTTACAAACATGTGCCGAGCCTGCGCTCATGATAATTTGTGATATCTTCTAAATTTTGTTCGGCTTATAATTGGTGAAAATTATTTAGTTTTTGTTTCTGCTTGTGTCAACAAAGTCCCAACTTACGTTCATGCAAGTCACCCATTATGCAACTAGGGCAATTAAGTGGTGCGCCCAACTTCGCGCAAATCATGCCAATTATAAGCAGAACAAACTTTAGTACACACTGGCTCTATCTGATAACATACCCTCTGAGATGGCCAATAGGCAACAGAACGCATCCCCTTTTGTCAGAGGGAGTGAGATGCAATGCGAATATGCGATAAAGAGAACTAGCGCAAGTAAGTGACAACGTGCCGACAGAGAGAATAGCGATCCGCAAAGTGAACCAGTCCTAGTCATCTTCTTGTATCCATGATACGGCTCCTCTTTGATCTTGCTGCATTATGCTGCATAGTTGATTGTCACATCACATTCATTACTAATGAGTACAATAGTTTTGCATATTTCTTTGGATAAATTCTCCTCTTCTCTCCTCCTCTTCAGTCTTTATCTTGTCTCGCTTTCTTTTTACTCTTTTAGCCCTTTCAGATCGTATAGTGTCACTTTCTAAAGAGGAAAGTTCTGAGAGTCTTTGTTGGAATGAAGGTACACAGCCGGGTACTGGATCCGGGTACTGGTATTTTGAACCTGAAAAAGCAGATAATAGTGAGAATTTTAATTTTAAAAGATGAGATTTATACATAATGTGTATGTGGTTAAATATAAATGAGCTTTTCCATCTGAAATCTACTAATCTACACCTTTAATGAAAAATGACACCAACAAGTTATATATTTTTGAATTTTACTTTCTTTTTAAAAAACTATTTCCTTATTTATATAAATAAAGAAATATTTAAAAAAGCAAAGAGGAAAATTCAAACATATTTATGTTAAATTATTCAAATTTTACTAAGTCAATCCTACAGGACATCTAAAAAATACAATTAGTTTATGCGTAAAAAAAAAAAGCAATTTGGTTTGATTGAATAAAATAATGTCTGCACATTTCACCTTTTAATAAAAATATTGTTTGGGAATGAATCATGCTTTTCAAATTGTGGGCAAAAATCCTATGAGGAGGGTATTTTAAATGGACAAGTCATATGTGACACGATCTGGTCCATGGGGGCCAAAGGCGGCAAATTTGAAACTGAGATAAAGGTAAAAATATGGAGTAAAAAACAATAAAATACATAAGAAAATAGACATCAAAAAACTTCATAACTTTAGAACAAAGTATGCTAGACCTTTGCTGTTTTCAGTAAATGATGGACTATTGTATGTATAACGTAAAAATTACAGTAACTCAATTTTCAAAAATGCCTCCTTTGGCCCCCATGGACCAGATCATGTCACATGATGTTCAGTCAGAACTGTTTGGTGAGCTGTATCATCGCTAATCTCTCACAATTTTTGTTTCCCTGGACAAAAAACTTATTCCGTCCCGGACTTCAATGTTGGTTCCCAGCATTTCACACAAAAAAAATTCCTTGACTTTTCCCTGATATTTCCCTGACAAATTTCCAAAATCCCATGAGAAATATTTCTTCCAGTTTATCAAGGTTATATCAGGGTGTGGACTGTTTCAAACCACTACCTAGATGGAGAATGGATAATGAATGACATCTGAACTTGGTTTATACATTTAGCTGAATGCTTGTAGTCAAGTTAGGCAAATGACAAAAATAATTGCCCTCTTAGCCTTGCCCGGGAGGCACTCTTTAAAAATGGTTAATGGGGATGTGCAGTCACATTGACCCCCATTTTTTAACTCCCTCTCACTCAATGGCCCCCTTTTTTGTGTTACTGAACTCCCTCTCCGAGCAAATGACTCCATTTTTCATTATTTTTCTTCAAATTTTTCAAAAACTTTCAAATTTTGATGACGTTTTGAAAATGTTGTATTCAGTTATTGAAAAAAAAATTGTATTGGCTTTTACATTAACTCAAATTTTTTCTGTCTCACGGAAAGACCCCCTTTTTTTGGTAAGATTTTCCCCAGTTTTATAGAAAGGCCTCCCTTTTTTGGGGCCTTCTCAAACCGAAAGACCCCCTTTTTTTGGTGTCTAGGCTCTCACCGAAAGACCCCTAGTTTTGAACTGCTGTCCGCACATCCCTGTCACTTCCAAAGTCCAGTGCACCCCTGATTTCCATGATTTTGGCCGTTTTTATTTTTCTAAAAAATTCCCTGTTTGGAGTGGCTAGGAAAATGATGTTGGGGACCTTACTTTTTCCGGAGGGGGGGTGGGAGGAATAAGCCTGTGCCTGATGTGATAAACATTCTGTAAAAACACAGACTATATGAGTTTGCACCAGGGTCCAAGGAAAATAAGTATTCCTGCTCTCCTATATACTTACGTCTAACTCTCTCATTTCCATGGCCATGAGGTACCACCATCGTGCCTCTCATCCTTCCCCAGTGCGTTGGTGATCGAGACTCTGTAGTTCCCTGTTGCCAAAACCTATACTATGGCCTCAGAGTGTAGCTGAACTTGATGATGGCCCTATATTGGTCAGACTGTCTTTTATTACTGAGTTACGATACGACGGACTTCGTTGTATGGATTGCTGTTGCTGTTGGCTACGACTGAATAGTGAATCTTTTTTGTTGGCACGGAATGAATTGCTTTTGGATAGATCCATGGCGGGAATATCGTCTCCTAGTACTGAAAAGTATGCAAAAAATTTATACAGAAATAAGTGAATTTGGAACAAAAATACTTGGAAAAACTTAAATTACAAAATATATTAAAAACACACATGATGTGATGAAGGTGCAGTGCTACAAAAGCAACAACAAGTCTACAACAAAAATACAAAAAGAAAGAGCTTCTAGTTGTACGTCTAGAGCTTCTCCCTTAAACATTTTGTAGAGCTTGGTGTTTGAAGGCATCTGTCTGACTGTCCCTCTATTTTGAGGAGTTCATTGATAAGGCTACGATCACATAGAAGTATACTATTCGGTTATACGGTGCACGTTTTGCAGGTGCACGTGTATAGCTTTTAGAGCAATTAGGCAATTTCATAGTACCAGGTGACATAAGGCTGCAATCACATAGAAGTACAATGTATACTATTCGGGTATACAGTGCACGTTTTGCAGGTGTACGCGTATAGCTTAAATCGAGCAAGGTAATTTCATAGTACCGGGTCACATAAGAGGGCACTATTCGAAAAGGCCGTATGTACCTGCGTATAGTATAGTATAGTGGGAATCGTGCGTGTTCGATTTTAGTGCAGCGTACGTATACCGTCCTAATTTAAAAACTAAACCATATGTGGGTAAATTAATTTTTTTAAATAGATGCACTATCTAATTCTGCACATTATGACACCTCATTGAATGCAACGTGACCTCAAGAAGTAAAGTTACAAGCATTTGATTAGACGAAGAAAATTGGTAAACTGACCTATACTCGCTATTCGCTATACGAAATATTTTCTTTAGGTGTTTTGGGAATCATGTTCTTCAACAGAATTTACCCCATATTTTGAGCATGCCCAGCAGATACACAGAGTGGGAGGACCGTGTTCAAGCTCAGGTAGCAAAAAAATTGTGCAAATTTAGATTTTCTTATACCGTTTTTTCCTATGCCTTTTTAAGTTCCCATTTACTCAGCTAGCAAGGCTGGGATGGCTATTACATACTGCAAATAAAGGTGGTGTGCATATTTTAATACTTTCATACTGTCTGTATTTCTATGCTTTCTGAGCATGTTGAGAGTGCCATTTTGAAAAGGTGCCCCGAAAAATGTGTGTAAAAAAAATTGTACCTTTTTGCAGCAAACTACTATTCTCATTCACACATGTATGACTGGATCTATGCTTTAATAATACCAAATTAGAAAAGATTGAATTGATGCCTTAGGGTCTGTGTCTCCACATGGCAGTCACAGTTATTGATTATTTCAATTTCATATGTGACTATATTATTTCCTTTAGTGCGATGACACAAATACTGGCTTACGTCAAATCCATTAAAAATTCATGACGTTTTTTGATCATCAATACATGCAACAGCAACATTCATGCTCTTTTGATAGATCTTCTCCCTTTATAACATAATAGCTATTTTTAATCATAATTGGTACATGTACCTGGGAGTTATTATTGTGCAGCAAATAAAACAAAATGCTATATGTACACAATTTTTAAAATGTAGGCCTATAGCAGTTATTGTAATGGTCATAGTTAGTAGCAGTAGAACCTATTTTTGTAGAAAATGCTACACAATTTGCAACAGTAATTTGCCAAACCAGAACACCCAGAATTGTTTATTTTGGGCATATTTGGAACAGGCATATGTGCAAATGGTAAATATATGAAAGCATTGTAATTAAAATCACAATAAGGCCTAAAAAAAAAAATTGTTGTGTTGCCCTCAACCGCCCGGTCCTAAATCCTGAAAAATCAGGGTCGGCATTTTTTTTTTTTTTTTTTTGAATGATGATTTTTACAGATTTGTTCAAAAAATCTATGTTTTTCACTTAAAATTAATATTTTATTGAAAGACTAGTCTTTAATTGATGTCTAACAGGTATCCAGAAGTCAGAATTGACAAATATCCCCGAGTTGAAGAAGCATTATTTAATATTTGAGGAGATTTTTAAGAACTGAAGGTTTGAAGAAAAAAAAAAGAAGAAAAAAAAAAAGAAATCCGACCGTCCGCCCCAACTTTCCCATTTTCTCACTTGAGGGCAACACAACAATATTTTTTTTTTGGCCTAATGACATTTAACATGCAGGTAGGATCAAGTATATAGGGTCCACAAGTTAACTTATAAGTTCCCCCTATTACTTTTTAAAATAAGTCGAAAAATATTTTATGAAATGTAAAAATGTAAAAAGATATGTATATCTCTATTTGTTTTACCACTGTGGACCAATTTTAGCGTCACATATCATTGCGTTCAGTCACAATGGTTAATTGTGTAATAAAAGACACCGTTTTAAAAGTTGCACCTGAGTCCATAACAGTCAGGTTTTCTTTAACAGACACATGAATAGGCCTGGCCTACTGTATTGTTTGAGAGTCGACTCCTATGGATTCATATGCAACTTTTAACACTATTTAAATGGTTTCTTTTTTACATAATGAACCATTGTGACTGAACGCAATGATGTGTGATGCTATAATTTGGTCCATATGTGTAAAACAAATTAGGCTGCATAAATTTTTTTCACACGGTTGCATTTGGTCAAATAATTTTCGATTTATTTTAAAAAGTATTCAGGGGGAAATTTTAAGTTGTGGACCCTATATGTGGGGGTGGAGCATGACAGCATTTCCTCAAATTTAGATTTCCCCCCTAGTTACCCTTATCACACAGTCGGGGGAAAAACTGGTGATCCTGACTTTTAGACCACCATTCGCTATTATAGGACTCAAATATTACTATTTCATCAAGGTTTAAATATATTCTAACAAGCTTAAACTAAAAGTTTCATCTAAGGAGTCAAGCTTTAAACTATTAAGCAAAAATATCCAACAAGCTAAAAACGATTTTTACACGTTTTTTAACAAGCTAAAACCAATTTTTGAAAAGAAGCTTAAAACATCAATTTTTTGATCTAAAAATCTTTAAAAATACAGTGACCTGTACCTAATATTACTAATCTATGTTTCCGATGATATCCAAAAAGCTAAAATAATGTGAAAGAGGGCAGGGCTTTGAGTAATGAGGAAATTACGGGGTAAAATACATTACATTTTTCGAGAAATTCGCTATCTTGAATAAATGCAGAATTGCATCATGCAGTAAAACGATGTCAAACGCGCTTGAAAATGCATGATACGCTAGCGTAAATTACTGTCAAAACTAGGGGTGTGATTTTCGGGTAATTTTGTGCCAGGGTACTTGGCGCATTTTTCGGCCGGGTAACCGGGTGCCCGAAATTGCCAAAAAAAATTGCCCCCCCCCCCCCAATTTTTTTTTTTTTTTTTTTTAAGTTATTAATTTTTAGGTTTTGTAGTGTCCTGGACCTAGACCTAAATGCTAGGATCATTCATGGTTGAAAAAAAAAAAAAAAATAATAATAAAATTGTTTGTGGTTTTTAATATGAAAATTGATAATTTGTATTCATTTTTTAGGTCAACCAGGCTGTATCGCATAGCAGTTTGCTCCACATTTTGAAGTAACTGCTACCCAATTTTGCATTTGTATAGCACTTTTTATAGTGCTTTTAGTATATGGAAGTATCCTGATTATGATGAATTAGCCAAAAACTGCTACACAAAATTTTTAAATGAATTCGAACCCTGATTTATTACCTAGCATTTAGGTCTAGGTCCTGGGACACTACAAAACCGAAAGAAAAATTTTTTTTTGTTGGAATTTGGGCACCGGGCAGGGTATTTCCTGCCCGGTAATGTAATCTCGGCGGTACCCATGAGCCCGCCCGAAAATCCCTGGCTTAGTCAAAACGAGCAAAAACACACGAAAACTTCGAAGCTGGTATCACCGGTTTTGTTACCAGCTCTTTTACGTCAAAAATAGCTATAAAAACATGAATTTTGGAACAAAATAAAGCTTGTTCGATGTAATAAAAGGTATGTTTGTACAATTGAAAACATGTTTAACCTTGTTGCAAAAGTTTAATATGATAAATTTGCAATTTGTACCTTATAAAGCTCGGTGGTCTAAAAGTCAGGATCGCTGAAAATCTCAGGATTTGCCTATTATAGCAAGTGAAGCAAGCCAAAATCGTTGTGGGAAAAGAGACCTGTGGCCACCCCCGACATTTGAAAAACTGCGCACGCCACTACACATCTAAAAACATACATGTACACAACTATCTACCTGATTTAGGGGATCGGTATGGAATTGCAGCAGGATCCTCATATGGTTCTATCAAACTTAATCTACGAAAACGGATTCCTTTAGGTAGGCATGAATATGGGATGTTACACAAAATGAATGTTATAATGTTAGGGTGAATGATGATAACTAGTTTATTATGAGAGGGAAGTCTACTCATTTTTTTCTAGGGGAGGGAGGGGCGCTCAAGTTTCATAGTGTACATATGTGCAACCAGATATTTTCAGAACATACCCTATAAGATTTGCCCTGGCCTTTTGGGCAAAAAACACCCCTAAACAGGAATTTAGCATGGTTTTGCAACAAATGTTACCCCAACAGGATTGTACCTGAAAGGTACCCCTTTAGCAGGATTTAATTTCAAAAGTACCTTTACGTGTTTTTGAAAAAGTACACTCCTTATTAGATGTTTTGTTATCATTTTCTAATATTTCTAATGTTCATGTTTGGGCAATGGTCTTCATGCTTAAATCAGAAAACTTAAAAAAAACATACTTTGGTACACTAAAATAATCCATAAATGCACCAACTAGAAGTTTAAAATCGGCCCTTTTTCTAGAAATGTTCTAGAATGTTTTTGATCCCTGGCATGATTCACGGTCATTCTCTGAAAAATGCCCTTTTTTATCCGTTTTTCTGGTCACGCTTGAAACTTGTGTGGCCCTCCCCCGGTCTATTTTTTTTAGAAAAGGAGAATGGTAGGGTAATAGAAACATTGTGGAGGGAACCTGTCTTGATTCTTGTATCGAAATTTTGCTCAAATCATTTGATTCTCACAAAAATAACTCTATATATAATTTATATGCAAACTTTGAAAAGGTAAGAGTAATGTAAACTTTGAAAATGTACGAGTGTCAAATTTGATTCAGACAAATTGTTACATTTTAAGGATTTTTGACAGAATTTATTTGAGAATTTTCCACAAAATTTTTAACCCAAAGGAGAAAGTGCCTTTTGCTTCTTCAGGACAGCGACATGATTCTATAAAATATTGCACATTTTCACATGCAAGGTAATCCTGAAATTATGGTCGGTAGGCCATTAAAAGCGACATACTGAAAGGGGGTGGGGGAGTGGGCCCGGGGGAGTGGGGCTGGTTGTCAATGACGTGACATGCTTTATGATGCGCAACAAGTGAAATACATTTCACAAGTTTGAGAACCACTGTTCCAAAAAACTGGGTATACCACTGCACAAGTAAGGCAGATTTTTTCCAAGTGGTGTTTAAACAGTGGCGTAGCGTCATAGGGGCAACCCCCAATCGATTGCAAAATTTAAAAAATCCCATAGGAAAATGGCCAAGAAACGGCTTGTGCCCCCCAATCAGACCCGGTGCCCCCCAATCATGGCCAGTGCCCTCCAAATATGATGATCCACGCTATGCCACTGGTTTAAAAGAGTGTGTTTGACCAAGGAAATTGCA
This sequence comes from Amphiura filiformis, assembly GCF_039555335.1. Lineage (NCBI taxonomy): Eukaryota > Metazoa > Echinodermata > Ophiuroidea > Amphilepidida > Amphiuridae > Amphiura > Amphiura filiformis. The sequence goes on along the minus strand of NC_092639.1, from coordinate 44,573,937 downwards.
GAATTCATTTCACTTACACAAAAACTGCAACATCTTTCTTGTGCCTTTAACGAAGGGACATAATCATGATACATACCTTTGGTGTCTACTCTAGGAGGGGATGTATCTACATGAGTTCTTCTCTCTCGTTCTTTCTCTAACTTTCTCTCTAGCGACCGGAAATCATCACTTGAGGAATGGCGGTTGACTTCTTTGTTGTTACTTGTATTTGTTGGTGGACCACTGCTACTGGTGGAATTTACATCTTGACCACCATAAGGTGAGTTGGTTGAACTGTGGAGAAGAAAAGATGCAAAAAGACACAAAAATGTGTTTGGTCAGTTTTTAGTTTAAAAAAGTTCAGGTATTTACTACAGTGGAGTTAAAAGAGTTTAAAAACTGCAACTGGAGAGAAACAAATATCATTTTGTTAATTGGTTATAAAGAAAATAATAACAACATTAGATAAGACTTAGATGGAGAGAGTGTGGCTCAGTGGTAAGAGTTCTCACTTCTGGTGCATGAAGTCCCATGTCTCAAGGGGGTGGAAACTTGCTAGGATATTGATTTGAAAAAAAGTCTGAACTTCATTGGAAACATCTGTAGATTAATTAAGACTTCCCCATGGTGCTTAGAGTTGGTTAAATGTACCATGAGAGAATTCCGTCCTTTGGAGGGGATGTTAAGCCACTGGTCCCATGTACAAAAGCATGGAAGAGCCACACTGTAGCTTACCTAGCAGTCAGTTTTGAGAAGAGTAGGGTGCTCACTCCTCACTGTCAAGCCCCAATGGAAACAAGCTTCACAAGAGACTTTCTTGGGTTATCCAGGGTTGTCAAACCCAACTCCAAATCAAATCAAAAGAGACCCTTCTACCATAGGTCCTCTGTATTTATAGGATACTAGATTTCGCGGTTCTCGGGTTGGGTGGTTCTCGTGATAGGACTATCTCTAATTACCCAACACCCGTTACCCATATAGGCCTACCTGCCACGACCTTTTAAACTACTACCGTATGATTACACGTCTCTCAATGATCTTCCAAGCCCTGTCCTGCTACCACATAATGAGGGCCCCCGAAATTAGAATCTGGATGCATATAGTCATGTTATGCTACTAATAGGCCTCTGCACGTGTGCCGTTTTGAAATATGTGTTGAAAATAGGCCTATTGATCCGATGAGATGCACCTGCACGATTAACCACACTGTAATGCTTTCCGATGCTCACACTGCGCCCGTGGGTACTCCGCGCACTACGCAATAGCGCACACGCGATACGCACCGCGAGCCACGCGATAGCACGCGGACAGAGGGACGGACGGACGGACACGCCATGATTAGTATTATGATATACCCATGATATACCAAATTTGAAAAAAAGTAAACCATTTATTTATTCTTCTTACCCAAGTAGCACAGTTGATGAGCCTAGCAAAGGAATTTTGTTCACAAAAGGGTATTTTATCCTGACATAACATGTTGCAGTTCCTTCACTAGAGACAAATTCAATCTTACGCCAGAACTGATCCATTATGACAACAACAGTTACGGAAGTGGGTGAAGAAACATTCACATTAAAAGTGATTCAGTCCGAGCAACATATAGCTACACTGCATTAAATGCATCACTACCAGCTACCAGTATACCGGTTCGACCAAATTTGTTAATATTCACAGGTGTTGGTTTCAAACTAACTGCCATGTTTGGAAACAAAAGATGCGTTGGTAGCTCATAATGGTTCTTAATATAGTTTAGAAATGCGTAGACAAGACACCATCATTTGGAAAGGGTCACTGAACACATTAGTTTAGAAGAAGAATCAATTTAGATAGTGATAACAGGATACATGACTTGTAGTTCTCTGATACTATCTTGTGTAAACATGTAAGTGTCTGGTTTCAAGGATAAGATTAAGGAGACTGGATCATTTCTGCCTAATTATTGAGGGCCATCAAGGGGAATCACTCTATCATTACAAAAATTATGCGAAAAAAAATCAAAGAGACCTTGGAGTAAAACTTGTATTTAATGACAGACACACACATAAAAATTTCAATCCATGACAAAAATGAACTTTTGTGATCGATCAAAAAACAAAACTTTTTTATCAATCTTGAATTTAGCCTAAATCTGTAAATATAGCACTCTCACCCTTTTTGAGGTCAAGGCTGTTTATAGGGAAAATTTTCAAAAAACTCCAGAGAAACATTTCGAATGATACCGTAATGTCTGAAAGTCTTAAATATTAATGTCAAATTTCAAAACCCAACCAAGGCATCTGATGCAGATATTTCACGACTTGCGTAATTTCATCACCGTATCAGTGTCTTCATTATTTGTTTGAGACCTTCTCCAAACATTTGTGTTATAAGTAAAAAGGCCATTGCATCTTTACCAAAACACCTAAATACAGCATTTATGAGATTAGTTTTAATATTTACATCTCTGTGGCTTATTGGTAAGGGGTTCACTAGAACAACAAAGTAACGGATCGCTGGTTCGAGTCCCATTGAAGCGTGGAAACTTTTTCTTTGCATAATGCATGATTGCATTCCGAAATGAGTCACTTGTCGGTAAATCATGTATTGGTACCCTTAAAACTTGTGGTGACTGAGTCAACTAAAATGTCACACTTGACTTAATCTTGACTCATAACAATTGATTCCTGCTCTTCTCACTCATTGATTCCCTACAATATATTTTTTTTCTTCAATTGAATATTTATATTCAGTGATATGCACAACCTTGGGCATCAATCTGTGTGTGTATTGGGGGGGGGGGGCAGGGTATTATATCCAAAGGCATGTACTCTGAAAACATATTTTAACAAATTTTGATAAAATAATGGACTTACCCAGTTACCTAATTAATGACCAAACAGATGAAGTAAGTAATTGGAGGATTGAGGATGTTGGATAAATGTTTGAATGTATGATACGATTTAGAAATTTGGGAAATTTAATATGTTAAAAGACTCTCACCAGTTTTCTGTCACTACTTCCACCCTCCTTTTATTGAAGTTTGAAGGTAAGAAAATAAACTGAGTTTCAACTTCAGTTTACTGCAACTTGACTACACTTGAGCATTTTACATGAAGTTTAAACATCTTGGCACTGGGTGGTACTTGCAGGCTGAATCCTAGTGCTTTCTGCCAATCTGAAGCAGAGAAGATGAGAAGAAATTCATCTTCTCTGACTAAACCTTGCTGAAAATATAACTCACCTATTGCGTCTACTATTGTGCTGCCTTTCCCGGAGAAGAGACTTCTTGTATTGTTCGTCTAAAGCTTCTAAGCACCACTTTCTTTTGATCATTGGCAATTTGACTTTGATTGACATAGTACTCACATCAGGACTTTGACAAATTATAGGTATTATGTCATAAAATCAGAACTAACAGAGTTTGATGCAGAAAATTTGGATTCATAATTTTAAAGTGTTTATTGTTCAGGCCTAAATAGCACACTTGAGGGTTTTGTGTTTACTGCACTGCAACTAATTTTGGTAAGTGCTATTGGTTTAATTATTGATGTATCAGCATGATACATCAGCTTCATCAATAATGGCAAGAATGAATTAGCTATAAATAAGCATTGCAATCAAGGACTGTCTGGTCCTACATTATTTCATGATTGTTCTTTTTGAAGGGAACAAAAATAGTACACCTATTTTCCTATTCTCATTCTAAAGCACAAGTTTTTCCAGATTTCATAAAATTATTCTCAAAATTATAACTTGTATTGACAGCTGGAAATTGATAGATACAAATCATATCCAAATTGGACACTAGAGCAAGGTCAAGTCAATTTCAATCCAAATTCATCTGAGATGAATTATTGATGTGACCCAGGAGAGTCCACAATGTCAAATGCAGGGTCACTGGTAGTGGTACAGCATACATCATCTGTCAAATACACTACTGTGTAGTGTGTAGTCACTTCATCATGGTGCCTCTACATGGTCAAGGTGAAGATATCAACATCAACAGCTCCCACTATACCAGTCCTGGATACCAGATACCAGTCCATCAATTCATCAACATACTTGTCACATCACACCAACACTTTCATCTCATAGCCCCTGTTGAGTTTATCATCAAGTGGTTGAACCAGATAACACAAATAGTGCAAAATGTAGATTACAAGATTATGTCATGTATTTACTCTCAACCTATTTACTGTACTCCATTCCGTGGATAGTGTACAGCCGCCATGGAGACATACTCATGAATTATTTAGTAAAATCAATGTCCCCGGGGTTAACAACAGAGATCACCATTATGTGTTTCTAGAACTAAACAAAGGCAGTTTTGGAGATTGGAAATTTCCATATTTTTTAATGCCATTATATTTTGATTTTAATCATGCTCAATTTACATAGAAAATAGGGGAATTTTGAAGAAAAAGAAGAAAAACAAGCATGACTTTATTGGTATTATGTTAAAAGTGAACTAAAGTGAACTATGTCACAAACTCTAGGAAATTGCATGAATGCATAATTTCACTCCATGAAATAAGTCAGCAGGAATGAACCTCCAGTGAGGATAGACTCAAACAAAGTCTTTCCTAATAATACAACCTCAGTCTCCCCCCCCCCCCCACCCCCACCCAAATTTTTGGGGTATAAAAACAAAAAATGCACTCACATACTAATTTATTTATCAACCACAGTGACTTATTTAATTTTTCTCCACAAGAACAGAATTGAAAACAAAATTGAAACAAACTACCTATGAAACAAAATTGAAACAAAATTGAAACAAATTTGAAACAAAATTGAAACAAAAATTGAAACAAATTTGAAACAAAATTGGAACAATTTGAAACAAATTTGAAACAAAATTGAAACAAAATTGAAACAAATTTGAAACAAATTTAACCCTAACAAATTTGAAACAAAAATTGAAACAAATTTGAAACAAACTGAAACAGTTTTGAAACAAATTTGAAACAAACTGAAACAATTTGAAACAAACTGAAACAATTTGAAACAAACTGAAACAATTTGAAACCAAATTGAAACAAATTTGAAACATTTGTAGCAAAATTGTTCCTACTGTTTCAATTTACCATGGTGGACAGCAGGGTACTGGATCCATTGTTATGAGTTGGTTTTTAGTTTTGTATAATAGGATGATATAATTGATGAAACAAGAAATTTTTGACCAGCTGTTGACGTCATTGCCAAAAAATTGTGCAATTGGTTAAAATAACATTGAGCAAAATAAAATTGTATTAATGTAACCATTTCATATATATTTATTTCACAATCGTGGCCATGGGCCAAATTACAGGGAAATATTACAAATAATTATAATTAAATACTTAGAATACACACAAATTTAAAACATTTATAAATTAGTATTGCACATGGTAGTATAAATAAACATGACACATGGAAAATATATTATTACAAGGACATAAAGATATGAAATTTGCACAAATAAAATAGGCCAATTACAATGTAAAATATCACCAAAAGATTTGATTAAAAAGCACTAAAAATCAAAATTTAACCTGCCAGCAGGATAAAATCTTTATGAAAAAAAGTGTACATCCATAACAAAATGATGCACTTGTCGGACGCCACATGCGTCCCACCCCGCACAACGGCCAGGAACAAACACCAGACCCATCCCAAGCGGAGGCCACTCCAAATCATCCGGAGTATAAATAATAATGTAAGTAATAAATGTACGAGGGGGTATCAAAAAGTTTTAGAAATCGCCCAGAAGTGAAAGAGCTATATCAGATACCCCCTCGTATGTAACTATTACGGTAATAGCAGAGGTTAAAATTGACTCGTATGTTTTTATGCTGTATGTTTGATGATGATCGTGATGATGGTTTACTATGTAAAAGCTAAAGTAAGCTCAAAACAAATTGATATTTTTACCAGAATTTAAATTACTAAAATTAAAACATTTCTGAATTTTATCTACCATAATGAAAACAATTCTGAATTTAAATTCCAAAATTATTCATAACTATACGTTCCAACATTATAACTTTTAAAACAGGAATATTCCAAAGTCAGTCTCAAAATGATCACTATTTTACACTTATAAGTTCCAAATCTATTAACTTCACAGGAATGTGACACTGTAAAGTGTCAAATTTATTAACTTTACATGAACTTAACATTATAAAGTTCCAAAATTGTTAACTTTACAGGAACTTAACACTGTAAAGTTCCAAAATTGATAACTTTATAGGAACTATACACTGCTAAGTTCCAAAATTGTTACCTTTACAGGAGCTTAACACTGTAAAGTTCCAAAATTGTTAACTTTACAGGACATTTACACTGTAAAGTTCCAAAATTGATAGTTTACAGTAACTTTACACTGTAAATGTCCAAAATTGTTAACTTTACAGGAACTTTACACTGTAAAGTTCCAAAATTGTTAACTTTACAGGAACTTTACACTGTAAAGTTCCAAAATTGATAACTTTACAGGAACTTTACACTGTAAAGTTCCAAAATTAATAACTTTACAGGAACTTTACACTGTAAAGTTCCAAAATTGATAACTTTACAGGAACTTTACACTGTAAAGTTCCAAAATTGATAACTTTACAGGAACTTTACACTGTAAAGTTCCTAAATTGATAACTTTACAGGAACTTCACACTGTAAAGTTCCAAAATTGATAACTTTACAGAAACTTTGTAAAGTTCCAAAATTGATAATTTTACAGGAACTTTACACTATAACGTTCCAAAATTGTTAACATTACAGGAACTTTACACTGTAAAGTTCCAAAATTGATAACTTTACAGGGACTTTACACTGTAAAGTTCCAAAATTGTTAACTTTACACTGTAAAGTTCCAAAATTGATAATTTTACAGGAACTTTACACTGTAACGTTCCAAAATTGTAAAATTGTTAACATTACAGGAACTTTACACTGTAAAGTTCCAAAATTGATAACTTTACAGGAACTTTACACTGTAAAGTTCCAAAATTGTTAACTTTACACTGTAAAGTTCCAAAATTGATAACTTTACAGGGACTTTACACTGTAAAGTTCCAAAATTGTTAACTTTACACTGTAAAGTTCCAAAATTGATAATTTTACAGGAACTTTACACTGTAAAGTTCCAAAATTGATAACTTTACAGGAACTTTACACTGTAAAGTTCCAAATTTGATAACTTTACAGGAACTTTACATAAAGTTCCAAAATTGATAACTTTACAGGAACTTCACACTGTAAAGTTCCAAATTTATCAACTTTACAGGGACTTTACACTGCAAAGTTCTAAATTTATTAATTGTACATTGTAAAATTCCAAAATTGTTAACTTGGCTGGAATTTTACACTATAAAATTCCAAAATTGTTAATTTTGCACACAAGTTCCACAGAAAACACTCATAATATATTATGCACTTTACACTGTAAAGTTCCAAAATTGATAACTTTACAGGAACTTTACACTGTAAAGTTCCAAATTTGATAACTTTACATTACAGGAATTTCACACTGTAACGTTCCAAATTTATCAACTTTACAGGGACTTGACAGTTGACACTGCAAAGTTCTAAATTTATTAATTGTACATTAAAATTCCAAAATTGTTAACTTTGCTGGAATTTTACACTATAAAATTCCAAAATTGTTAAATTTGCACACAAGTTCCGCAGAAAACACTCATACTATATTATGCACTTTACACTGTAAAGTTCCAAAATTGATAACTTTACAGGAACTTTACACTGTAAAGTTCCAAAATTGATAACTCTGCAGGAACTTTGCACTGTAAAGTTCCAAATTTATCAACTTTACAGGAACTTTACACATTAAAGTTCCAAAATTATTAATTTTACACTGTAAAATTCCAAAATTGTTAACTTTGCAATTGCACACAAGTTTCACAGGCAACACTCATGAATACTACATGTACATGCACTGACTTGCATTTGCATCAAGTCTAGTGTACCTGGCTGCTGCTGTGCCTGTATTGATTATTGATTGTTGATTGACAGCACAGGACTGCAACAGTCTAGCTGTGCTCATGAATATTAATTAGGCATATTCAAACATGGCTGAAATGTCGTCTAGTTTGGCAAAATAATATTAATTTAATTGATATTTGGACCCTGCACAATTTGATTTGTGTGATTACTAAATTAATATTAATTAGTGAATAAAATATTTAAAAAATATTTTTAATGTATATTTGAAATCACATTTAATTTATATTTCGCATGTTTCGGTGGTGCGATATTTGACACCATGGAATGTGTATACATAATAAATTGAGGGTATATATACACGACAAGCGCACCCTATAATCGTGCTTGCTTCGCAGCACATATACTAAAATTGAACGATACAGAGAAGATTAGCATGGCCCCTGCGCAAGGATGACACGCATAAAATCGTGAAGCGTTCCATATTTTTTAAATTTTAAAACAATACTTTGATTTATTAATCAATCGGGATCAATCTGACAAAGTTATGTTCATGTAGCATCCTCAAAACGCATCGATTTTGCACTGATTTTACTCAAACGATAAAAATTCACCATAACTTCCTGAAAACATTAACAACCCCCTTAAAATTACTCATTAAGTGAATATGTATCTCTTCTTTAAATTAAAATAACATAAAGTAATTAGAGAAATTATATGATCATATGATACATAAATAGCTCAAAAAACTTCCTATAAAACAAGAAATTCACATTTTTAAGCATACACATCTTCATCCCAGTACAAAACTAAACCCAACTCCTCACAAAAGTTACTATCTTCCACCCACAAGTCACTTTCATAACCCCAAACTTAAATCTGGAATTATTAAGTCCATTTGATCTACTTAACCAATGATCCTACAACCCCAATAATGACCAGCTGACAATGGTAAATAAACTACTAGTTGGTTGGTGACTGGGGTTTCACAGGCAAGAATTAAGTCTCCACCATCAATTTAGAATTTCTCACAACAACATTCCAGTTACTAAAGTGACTGGAGCCACCAGGGATTAGGCTTGAGCTGACAGTACACAGATCACTGTTTACTTAGTGAGGTTATTAATTGGGTTGACACGATTTATCAATTGGCCTACTTTTAATAGATTCCATTCTGGGCCATGAATAGCTCCACCTTGGCTATATAAAAAGGAATTGATACTCAGATACTACAAGGTGGTTCAATGGGCAAAGGATAGACAAAACAAGCATAATGATGTGTGTGTGCAGAGAAGTGTGGTACCAGGGGAATGATACAAATCACATATCTGCTGGTGGTACTCCAAGATCAAGATAATATTTTGTCTGGTTTCAATATAGATTGCGCTGGGGGGGGGGGGGGGGCACTCCCATTGTGGCCTGTACACCATCTGCGATAATCAACTTTTGAAAAACACCCTAAACAAGGATTTTTAAGGGTTAAAACCCTTGGCTAAAACGACACCCTAAACAGGTAACACTCGCCCCTATAAAACAGGGATTTTATTCCTTGAATCAAATTTCATACCCTAAATTTCATTTCCGCGTATTAGCAATTGCAATTTTGCTACCCTTTTTTCCCAATTTTTCATGTTTTTGACACCCTAAACACGATACGCGCGTATCGTGCATACCAACGAAAAACTACCCTTTTTACACGTTTTCATGCGGATGGTATACAGGCCACAATGGGAGTGACCCCCGGGGATTGCGCTACAGTTCTAATACCCATCCCTGTATTATATTTTGAGAAGTCAATTTCCCCCTCCGATTCCAGTATTAATTTGCCTCAATATCAACACTTTGCACAGTTGAGATGCAAGTAACAACCTGCCCCCTCCAACTCTGGTAATATGGTCCTGATGGCAACCTTGTTGTTATGGTCTTGTTCATCATCATCATTGTAGTGGATTATCAACATTATCATTGTCATAATCATAACCAAAACTCTGAATGGACCATCATTGTCTCCCGGGGGCACTGTAATAGTGAAGGGGGTATCAGGCGTCGTCCGAAATTCACGTAAAAAGGGTATTTTTTCAGACTATCAAATTCATGTAAAATTGGTGTAAAAGGGTATGTTTTTGGAGCTCTTACGTACTTAGGGTAGTTTTGCCAAGTTTGGGATTTTGAGCTTTCTCAAAAGCAGTTAAAAGCCATCTTTCAGCTGTCAGAGATGACAGATCCCTATACTGGCCCAGCTAGCATACTAAACACGAGGTCCCCGGACGAGGTCACAACTCAGGGGCGTAACCAGACCTGACCTTCCGGGGGGGCAAGATTGAAAAATTTCCCAATTCTTGACCAAAAGTCGCGAAAGCGGTTTCCAGCGGCGTTAAACGGTGGGGTCCAGGGGCCCGCCGTAGGGGCCCTGGTGGGGTCCAGGGCAAAGCCCCCAACGGGGTTCAAGGCGGAGCCCCTGAAGCTCTAGTTTTTGGCATATTAGAAGCTAAAAAAAATCATTGTTTCAGAGTACAAATTTCAAATTCCCTCTTTCTTTCCCTTTTCTCTTCTCCTTCCTTTTCTCTTCTCCTTCCCTTTTTCCCCTCTTTTTCTTTTCTTCTTTCCCTTTCTCTTCTTCCCTCTTTCCCCTTTTTCTCTTCTCCTTCCCTTTTTTCTTCCCTCTTTTCTCTCCTTCCCCTTTCCCCTTCCCAATTTTTTGGTCTTCTTCCCAGTTTTTTTTTTTCCGGGGGGGCAGCTTGCCCCCCCGGCCACCCCACTGGTTACGCCACTGTCACAACTTGTTCAGAATATACAACCAATCAGCATGCTTTTTCTTAACTGTGGAGTCAATATATTAAATAAATTATGAGGAAAAATATAAGAGGATTTCCGATTGGCAGAACCTCTTTAAACTCATCAATATTCATAGTCTTGGTGGCTTCCAGCCCAGAAAATTTGGTTGATCGGAACATGGTCTAAAGGAGCAACAAAGCAACCACGAACTTCTAAGTTTGTAAACAAGCTGTGTCAATGAACTTTTGACATGTGTGAAATTTTACCGGGGTATTTACAAACACAACAATTAAATAATTTGGAACTATTTTGGCTTTCTTAAAATATAAATCAATGAGTTTCAGGATTTTGGTTGGGTTTACCACTAAATCCAGTATGATAATTAATGCTCTAGGACGTTTTATTAGGAAATTAGGAAATAAACCAAGCTAAACTGGCCGTGTTTGCCGTCTTCTTCCAACTTCAATGTGTGGTTTGCAATCGCCATGGTCGTAATTTGCGTTGGACTTGCAGTTCAAAATTCTCTTGGATATATGATATGTGGAGAAATGGGTACATCCCAATCCCAAAGAATAAATTCTACAATATTTCAATAAAAAGGGTTGGACCTGTGATCCAAAAAGGGGAAATTATTGGCCCAAAAATCTTGAAAATATTGGACATACTGCTCGGAACTTTGAGGTAAGCTTTAGCACCACGTAAACTTGTATGGCTCAAAATTCAGACGGCTTGCCACAAATTGCCAGCCCTATCATGCCACTTGCCGCCTGGGTTCTGTGTGTTTACTTGTTTAGGGGTAATAATTGCATCAATTACTTGTTTAGGGTTGGGGAAAAGACAACTACTTGTTTAGGGGAGCAAATCGTGCAACTTATACTTGTTTAGGGGGGAAATTTCAGTCTCGGAAATACTTGTTTAGGGTGCTTTTTGAGAGTCTTCGGACGCGCCTGATACCCCCTCTTGACACTATAGTGGCCCCCCCGGGCATTGTCTTCACCAATGTGGTTATCATTTATTGTCACAATCATCACCGACACCTTGATCATCATTGTATTGTAATGGAACATCAGCAACACATACATTATCCCAATCATCTTTGCCATTGACATCATTATCATCGTCAATGTTGTTGTCATCATCATCATTATCATAATGGTCATCATCATCACAATCATCACTCTGTTTATCATTGTATGTAATGGACAGGACCATTATAGCTCATCAATCAACACAAACACAAAGACTATACCATTTTCACCACTGATATGGCAGTGACGTCAGTGGGCATTTCTAGGGGGAACATCCCCATGGCGCAGCCTCAAATCGTCAGCGTTCGCTCACAGCGCTGGTGAACACACGCACTCACTTGAAGATGTCGCATAGATGTGTGAGCGAAATAGCTGTTTCAACGTGTTGATGTCACTGCCACATCAGGGTGAAGTATGGAAAACCATCATCATCATTGTAATAGCTTGTAACATTGTATTGTCATGGACCATCAGTATCATCACCGGTCATCACCATCATTGTCATCATGATATCATCCATATCATTGTCACAATCATCACTCTGCTTATCATTGCATCACTTGGTCACTCCATGGTCATTTTCATCATTGTCATCATAATCCATGATGCAGTCATGTCTACAGTAGAATTCACCTCGACCTTTGCAGGACTTAAACCCCATTAAAAGCTATTAAAACAAGATTAAACACTCATTGAAACAGCTCAACTGATTAAATCGGATCTTCTCTGGCTGTGCACATGTGTCTGTTTTATATGTGCGATATAGCAATGAGCTGCTATAATACAGCTTCAGTTGGGTAACCGATTATAAAGGAAACGCAAGGAAACAATGGTATGTGGACCTTTGTTCACGAAATGAGACAATGACCTGCTTTTTGTTAACCAGCATTCTTGAAAATGAGCAACATAATGATTGTTGACTTAACACGGTTTGGAAATAATTTCTTCATATTTTTGGTGTTATCTGTCGTTTACATATCCTTCCTAAAACACAAAAGTGCGACCCTTTGTCAATCACCTACAGTACCCAATTTCGGCATACTATATAAGAAACTCATCATGATGATTGCCAGAGAATAGTTTAAGGTGGCTGTGTACTCTCAGACATGCATGTAGTAAAAGTGCAATAACTTTGTAATTATTCGCATAAAACATATAAAAGTATACATTTTTATAAAGGCAAGACATCAATAAATCTTAATATAAATACAGATTTGGGGTAAAAACAACAATTATGAAGAAAATCACAAAAAAGTGAGTTTTTGGCAATATTTGTTAGGTACATCATAACAAAAAACCACTCTTTCCAAAATATTTTATTTTGTATTTAGCTCAATCTTGAGGCTCCATTCCAAAAACGGTTTTTTTATTTTTTTGATATTGGCCTTATTTTTTGAGATATTGACCATATAAGGCATCAAAATGAACTTTTTAAAATTCAAAAACGCCTATTTGCACAAAATGATGCCCAAAATCGGAAATAGACCAAAATATAAAAAAATGAGAAAACCGTTTCTTGAGTCGATCATGCTTTTTACGATGATCATATTTGCTTACCTATAGATGCTGTATTTATTGAGTTATCGTGTACCTAAATCGTCATTTTACCGAGAAAATGAACATTGAAATAATGGCGTTGAAGTTTAAAGTGTCACATTTTGCACTTTCATCGAATCTCACAGGAGAATGCGACAGTTTTCGTTTTTGTAACTTATATTACGTGAACATCGGGTAAATCCACAGCCCCGTGAGAAGTTTGAGCGAAATCCATTCATAACTTGATATTTAAATCGGGGGAAAGAACTTGAAAAAACCCACATTTTATCAGCTAAAACTGAGCCATTTGACCACTAGCTTTTTGTGAAATCAGTGCTTCCATGGTGTTTCCATAAGATGCCAAGCATGCAGATAAGCGTCAGCGATTTGTGCGTTAACAAATTGCGCGACACGCAACGCGATGAGTTGTTCTTGTGCGTGTACCTTGCTGGTACAACAAAGATTTTCTTTCCTTTTCAATTTCAAACACGAGTGGAATAGTGAAATAAAATCCTTAAAATATTGCAGTTGGAGTTTACAAATCTGGATTTTCATTCCTTGTATTTATAAAAAACATAACAAGGTACAAACATATCATAAAAACTCAATTTTGAGAAAGAAACAATGGCTAGAGTACACAGCCGCGTTAAATGTAGCTTGTACCGTTTTTGTGTGGCATCCTTCAGAAGTGAGCGGTCCGATACCAATATTTTCGGTCAAATCTCCATTCAATTAACATGGGGAGTTGGCTAGCTATGCCTTGCCCTCACTCATATTTTACAGAATAAGAATCTTTTTCTTCAAAACAAAAAGAAAACAGAGAGCCAAGACTAAGGATTTTTTAAAAAACCCACCTATTTGAGTGGTATACCCTTCTGTATGCCTCATTATGTGAGTACCCCGGGTTCAAATCATGAATCCTCCCCTGATTACAACTTTATGACTTGGTCGGAAGTACACTGGTGTATGTTATTCATTGTGCATTATTCATTATACCCATTGGTGTATCGTGCACCAGGTCTGATGGGGGGGGCACAAGAAGCCATAGGCTTAAGAACCAGGGGTTCAACCCCCTTAAGAATTTTGCTGTGGGGATCAAATACCCTTCAGCCCCCTCAATAAGGCCAAAAAAAATTGTTGTGTTGCCCTCAACCGTCCGGTCCTAAATCCTGAAAAATCAGGGTCATAATTTTTTTTTTTTTTTTTTTTTTGAATGATGATTTTTACAGATTTGTTCAAAAAATCAATGTTTTTCACTTAAAATTAATATTGTATTGAAAGACTAGTCTTGAATTGATGTCTAACAGGTATCCAGAAGTCAAAATTGACAAATGTCCCTAATTGAAGAAGCATTATTTAATATTTGAGGGATTTTTAAAATCTGAAGGTTAAAAAAAAAAAAAAAAAAGAAAAAAAAAAAAAAATCCGACCGCCCGACCCAACTTTCCCATTTTTCCACTTGAGGGCAACACAACAATATTTTTTTTTTTGGCCTAAGTCCAGGTGCAGTAAAAAAATATCATCATAAACCAGGAAAAATGGGTGTTTTTGACTTAGTTTTTGCAGAATTCACTGACTCCAAGGGAGGAACCCTGGGGCATCCCCCAGAATGGATCATCAACAAATGTTCATTTGACAGTCCCCCATGTTGAAAATATTCCTAAGCCACTGGTACTATACTGAGGTAATATCTTTAGTTCCTTTACACCGTTTCATACATGTGCATGAAAAAAGGAATCTTACCTAATTTCATCATGATTACTATCCAAACTCTCCAAACGCACAAGACATGCCTTATTAGAGCATGCCGTTTTATTCTTAGCACTCTTCGTCAAAGGAGCACTTGTGTCATACTTGTCACCAGGCAATGATGGAAGTTCCTTTTTCTTTCCAGACCCATCTAAACTTCTCAGCGGCACGAGAGAAAAGAAACGATCCTCTCTCAGTCTGCGCACCAAGTTGACATAAATGGTTAATCCTTCAGGCCGAGTCATCTTCTTTTTGCTCCGTTTGCGTTTTAATAATTTCTTGTTCCATTTTTGGCAGTATTTTATCTGATGATCACAATATGTTGTGTCAGTGTCCCATTGCACTGTAGAGATGGCAATTTGTGGTAGCAAAACCATTGACAATGTATATATACCCGGTGACTTAGCAACATGGATTCTGTAGTAATATAGTCCTTAGTAGGCTTTGAAACCCCTACATGTACAATCTCTTGAACATGCCTTTCAGTTATAATTATCGATCAAATCTGCACATGATCTGTGATGAGCAATTCATAAATAAAATATAAATATAAACATTCCACCTGCTTCTTGTCTTAGTTGATGAATGATGATAATACAATGACTGCACTATCAGTATCACAAATTATCTGCAATAGATGCAATACGGCGGTTATCAAACTCAAATCTTGTCAACAGGCACCAATCTAGAAGATAGATTCCAAAGTACACCTAGGCTTCCAGCTCTCCTTCCCAAATCCGGTATGCAAATCAAGTGTGACAGCAGCAACAGAAACAAGAAAGTGTCGTTTAGCATTCACACAATGAGAAAGGCAAACACCTTATCCTATTGTTTATATACATTCGGTGTATCATGAACTTTGCTCGTTTTGGTGGGAGCTAACAAAAAAAAACCAGTAAATAGCATGTATCCCTATTCGGTATAAAAAATAACAAGCCTGAGGTTGCTAACCCAGGTATTGACATTGCATATGAGCAGTTTCAATGTGGGCTATTTTGATAGATACTTCAAATTGGATGTTGTTTATTGTCTACATTATTTGCTTGATCTCTTACAATGTTTGCACAAACCCAAAGTAAATCTGTCATATATCCAGCTAGGCATGGTTGAGAAGAATAACATAGGCCTATTGAACACTATGGCAAATATTTCGGTTATGAAATAGCAGTAGCATGGGGAAGGGGAAGTTTGAGCCCCTCTAGGTCAGGACCAAGACCATTGGCATCACAAAGGAGGAGGGCAGGGTGGGGGTAGGGGGGGGTAGGGTCATTTTCCTCCCAAACTGTGGCTTCCCTTTGGTTTTCCCCCAGTCAGAACATAAAATTACAGAATATCTCACTTAGTATTTTGAGCAAATATTTAAAAGGAATATTTGGCCCCTCCCCATTTCCCCCTGGAAAAAAATCCTTTGAGCCCCCTTTTATTTTCCAAACTGGATGTATTAAGTCGGACTCCACACATCACAGCACGATGCAATGCTACAAAAATTGAAATCTGAGCACACCCAAAATCTGAAATTCTTATCGTGCGGTGGCAATTTCGGTCCGTGATGGAGTTGGATTTTCTTCAAATTTATTACATCGCGCTTTGATATCGCAGAGCTGCATGGTTATGATTGGCTGCTGGAAAATCAAGGTAGTCAGAATGACCATAAAAGGAGATGCAGACCCCACATGCTTTTAAAACATCGCGCGATGAAACTGAAATGTACATTTTAATTTCATCGCGGCAATGCTGCAATGTTTTAAAAGCATCGCAGCATGGCATCGCACTGCAATGTGGAGTCTGAATCAATGTAGCACTAGTCTAGAGCAACGTTGGCATTAGTGACCAGCCTGATGTGTACTAGGTTTCGCGCAAATGGGCTCAATGCTCATAAGGAAAGTAGCTGCATCACGATCAGAGGGAAGAGGGCCAGTTCTATGATGTCTATGGACATGATGGAGAGGATCCAAATTGCACCTCACTGACACTGTGTCCCCTGCTACAGGGCAGACTGTCCCCTTCAATAAACATTTTTGTGCAAATTGAGATGGAAATAATGATAAACCACCCATTTCTGGATCTTCTTTTTTTTTTATAAACCTCCTTATTTCTCAGAATCAATAACAAGTTTTTGCCCCCTCAAAATGACCAGACAGTCCTGGTTATACATTTGCTAAGAGGTACATCTGAAAATATCTGGCACCATCAGTATGCTTTGAAGTTCTGGGCTGCATCATGGACTCCAGTTCTATTAAAGTTGCTGTGTATGGCAGGTGTCCAAACATGCATAAAAAAGGGAGTGTTCATAAATATTTTGGTGGGAGGAAGGAGGGGCAAAATGGAAGGGGTCAAAAAAGTTTTAGGTCTTCAAAAAGGGGGGACCAAAAAAGGTTTAATACCAAATTTGAACTTTGATTCAACCACGCACAGTATAAATTATTACAGCAGGACAGCAGCATTCCATATACCCTTACCAATTGGATAACCTGATGTGGGGAGAGATCAGGACGAAAGTGATACTGTGATGTATGTCAGATGAAAACGACAATAGGCCAAATATACAGCCTAGAAAGATCTGGATACCTTCGCAGCAGTTAGTGCTGATTTGGTGTGATCATGTTGTTATGTTTTGACACCGTTCTTATTTTGTATTTTGAACTCGCGTTACGATGCTTACATAGCTGCATTGTATACTGCCAAGAATTTATTTTCTCAGTGATCATAGGCCTATCCTAACATGCATTTTCGGATTAGATAATTACTAGTAGCCTTTTTGGGTAGGCCACCTACCGTACATGTCTAATATAACGGAGTGTCAAAATCCTTAATCGGGGGGGGGGGGGGGGTGGTCAAAAAAGTTTTCAATGTCAGTCTTTGAAGGGGGAGTCAAAAAGTTTCGACTCCAAAATTTCCAGTGCCCAACCCCCCTCCCACTTAAGTATTTATGAACACTCAACACTCCCTAATATTCTGGCTTTCAATGATGAAGATCAGTTCAAATTAATCTCTCTGCAAATTCTGGGATCTGAAAGTTGAGAAGTGATCGCTACCAGTGGACAACATGGTCCATCATCTCTCTGGGTAACATAGCATGATAGCATCAATATGTACATGAAAAAGTTGTATTTGACAAGAGATTTTCAGTGTGGCAAAACTCTGCTTTAATCTGCTATGCGCCCCATGGTCAAATTTATGAGTAACAAACAAACAAATTTAAACAAACACACACATAAAGAAATAATTACGCAAGAACTGAAAAGATCAAAAACATTTTACTTTGTGTAAAGCAGAAAGGTTTTCTTCTGTTTTGGGGCAACTAAAGTTTGTTCGGTTTATATAAGGCGGAAAAAATAAGACTCATAACATCGTGTATTGATATAGAATGGCATGCACGCAGTTGGGTGCAATGCTTACGCTAGTTGTGCATTGTGTAACGCGTGACTGGCGCACGCTTATGTGAATTTACGCGAGTGAGAGTTGGGACTTTTTTAAATGTGCGCAGTAACAAAAGCCGAATAATTTCCGCCTTATATAAAGCTGACCAAACTTTAGTTGCCACCCGAATTAAGCCATAATCCTAACTCTATTCATGTGGTGGCAGCAGTTATTGCCATTTGATTTAAAAACCCATAAATCTTACCCAGTTTCAGCTTTAGAAAGTGGTACACAATCATCACCACAAGATTGTCCAGTGACTTCAAGCTCTCTAGGAAGTATACCATAATTACGAAAATGTTGCAATTCAAGCGCGGATAGATAGTTTGTTGGTTTTCTCTTCAAGATCAGTCTCTGCAGTACCAACGGAGGACAATACCGAGCTAAGTTTGCATCGACCGCACTGGTTCCATACACAGGTGCCGAATGGCGGGGGTGCCGTCTACTGACACCAAGATTAGGTACCACAATTCCTTCCACCGATGGGGGACCATCCAATACTGCATTGGTTCTGATTGTTGCGATTGGTAGCGACTGAAGGAGATCTCCTGTTTTCAATTTCATCATGTTTTAGGTGATATAATCTTGATCATAAATAGTTTTTTTATCAGATAAATATGAATATATCTTTAGCTGCAGATTATTACAAGGCTTTTTGAGTTGACCATTAGCTGCAAGCTATGTCTTTACTTTATTATAAATAAAATAATAGTTGAAGCTCATATATTCCATGATGCATTCTAACTGCAGCCTTGCTACAAGTGTTGAAACTTACAATTTTCGGCAACTTGCTTTAGTTGTTTTTAATTTAATGCCCCCTTCTTCCAAGCGTGCTACAATTCACACTTTTATCCATGGTATCACATTCTTGGGCACAAACTCAATCCTCTATCCAGGTGAAACATTCCTTGCTGGTCTGATTGCAATTTAAATATTGGCTTTTATTCTGATGAAAACAAACTTTGCACAAGAATCTAAAACAACATTATTTTGTATTGCACTGAATGTCCAAAACATGTTTTTCTTCAATTAAAATCCAAACCCATATTCACCAATTTTGTTTCCACAGCTCTGTCTACAAATTGTCAGATGAACAAATAAGAGGATGTCTATAGTCAATATTTCTGACTTGAAGTATTCTAGCCACAGTAACATGCACCAGCACTTGGTCCATAAATCTACTATTTACTATAAAATGTTGATGAAACATTCCAGCCTGAATTCAAAAAACCTTTATCCATCATCATCTATATGACATCATTAAAAGCAGAAGACATTATTGGACTAGCTGTAACTTCTTTCCATGTTTGAATCAGTGTGATTGGCTGGTCTATTTGCAACTAACAGCAACATCAAGTTGTGAAGAATTCAAAATTGTAGTCAAGATACATGTTTGATAAGACTTTTCTTTGTCCGCGGTTTGATACCACACTATGAATCACGTCAGATGCTGGCACATGACAGAAACATCCCAAATAGATCCATATAGTTTGTGGAGACAGTTTCAAGAAATTGCTCTGTATACATATCCACAAAAAAGTATCTTCCCTTCAAGAAGACATAGTTATGTTATAGCAGAGAAAATGGCTTCTCATCTTCTCTGGTTATAGTAGCAACAGCATCAAAGAGGACATCATCACATCAGCTTGTAAAGCATTTGATAAAACATCAAATTCTAGATAATACTCATAACGTTGTCCTTAATTTCAGTTAAGACATCAATTGCATCCACATCAAAATATAAGCCAAATACTCCTTTAGTTGATTACAGAAACCTTCTTCACCCCGTTACCAAGGTGAATGCCGGTTCATGATCTATATAATTGATATCATCATCTGCATCATTATCCATTTAATTGTATTGATATTATAGATGCCAAAGTATACAATTAATTGGATTCTATATGGGCAGGTGGCATAATTCAGATTGCCATTGTATAAAGGACTGTGGCAAGAAAGTGGTTAAGTCCACAACAGCTGCCGCATTTGTATGTAGTGGGGGTGCAACCAGGCCTGTTGTAACAAATTTTAAAGTGGTGTGGCTGAACGTGGGGGTATGGGAGTGAGACCCCAGCGGGGTCTGAAGGGGCAGAGTTATAGGCTCAATTGGGCCAAGCGATTCGGCCTACCAACCAGGGCCGGGGAGTTTACCATAAGCCACAGTGAGCATCTGCCCAGCAGGGGCTACTACCTTGGGGGAGGCAAATTTGTGAGAGAATAATAATAATAATAATAAAAAAATGAATATCATAAACACACAATTTGAATACACAATTTTGTCTAGCTACACGCACCTGTACAGTAATTCTGGGATGGGTCAGTGTGATAAAACACAGATAGTCTTTCATCCCTCCACTGTTCAAACTTAGAACTTCAATTTAGAGACATAGGCCTGTGTCTTGGTATCAACAAATTTCAAAGAAATAATGACACAACAGCATTGACCCGGTAGTCACACATGGCAGCCACTTTAATTTGAGCAACTTATCTTATAGATGTCTCTGGGAGATGTCCCCAGATAAAGCATACCCAATGGCTATCTATTAATTTCCTGGATGCTTTCAAATGCCATGAGATTGATCATTTCCTTTTTTTTCATAGGCCTACTTTTCATCCATGAATTTAAAGAAACAACTACAAATTGATTTCAAAAAAGATTTTTTTTGTGTGTGTTGCTAAATGATGAACACAAGCAAACTAAATTTGATCACACTTTTTCCTAATGTGAAAGTGTGTGTGGTGGGTTGGGGTGTGGTCGGGTGGAGTGTGTGTGAGTTTCTGTGCATTTTTGCGTGTCTGTTGCCGCTCAAACAGGTTTTTTAACAGCAGGGAGAGGGACGAAAAATATCAACTTCCTGTGAACTTCCTTTGGCCTTGTAATAATTAAACTCCTCAAAACAAATAATCAATGGGAACTCAAAGCAAACAAACAAATAAACATACAAACAAAACAAAAAGGTAATATGGTATGAAATTTGCATCAATAATTTTCATAACTGCAGGGAATCCCAAGGATTTCATAAATGTAGCCTTAAAATTTCTTCTTCTTTGCATTTATTATTAGGGACAGTACATGTAGCGTAGCCAGGATTTAAGTGTGAGGGGGCAAAGCCACATTTTCATCCCAATTTGTCATTTTTTTGGTCCCATTTTAAGGACAAAACTCTTTTGCCCCCCCATTTTTTCCCTGAAAATTTTCTGGGGTGGGGGGCGCGACAACCCAAAAGATTGCTGATGGCCTATGCTGATGGCCTATGCATCTAGTTTCATTCATAACTCCCTCCCTTCCCATCTCTAATGATGCCGGAAGTGAATCAAAACAACATTCATGTTTATTAAGAGCATAGGAGAAACGTAATTGACATTTACGAAACTAGTTTCGTTAGTCATCAATCTTTTGGCTTGTTTCCTTATTATTTTAGCAAAGTGTTACAAACAAAATGTATATCATAGTTACTTGGTACCAAAGGTGCAGTTGTCTACAAACAGTCCAATTATTTAGAATATTATTCTATCAATGTATTAGTGTGCGAAAGAAGAAAGTTCGGGAAGCTTCAGACTGTCCGCATGGTCAGGGTTTTAATTTGTCACAGAAAGTCAATAGTGAGATATTGGGTGCTGCTGCTTCTGTATGAGAGCATCGGCATGTTTCATGAATTTATACACTTACACCAAGGGGTGTGAGAGACCACACAGACCAAAACAAAAAAAGGAAAACTACTTCAAAAAGCTGACCAAAACAAAGGTGACCAACACAGTGTAAATCATGGTAAAAATACCAAATATGGGCTGAAAATAAAAGAAAACACCTAAATATTGGCAAAGAAAAAAGAGCAAATCAGCTGAAAGTGAAAAGAGGAACTCTCACATCCCCCTATAGTTAATGGTGTGCAATTGTAGCTAATTCATTATGTGCAACTGGTGCAATTATTATGAAATTAATAAAAGTGATTATAATCTTACCTTTTGCGCTTTGAGTGCCACTCCACAAGCATTAACTTTGAAAACTTTACGGGTAAAATAGCCGGACTCCTTCTTTGAAGAGTCGTCATGAAGGAGTTACTCAGCACATTCCGTGAATTGGCAATATTTGGAGAAAACTTTCGGGCAAATGTTATGTTGTTTGCGCCTATGTTAACGGAGAATCCTTTGAAATGTTTTGAAGTTCGTTTGCTGTAGTTTGAATCCATTTCAAATACATGCTTAGTGCTGGGAAGTGTCTTGTGATGTATTGTTACAAGTTCGTTGATTCCAATGATAATACATTACAATGCACATGTTACATGGCAACATCTTTGAGTGTATTTAGTTGCTGAGATCTCTGAAGTATCTTTGAAACCCTTTCTATCAACAACATGCCTTGATCATTTCCTTCTAGTTTGGCAATCAAGAATTCAATAACATTAATAACCAGTATGCTAATATTACTTGCTACAAACAATGGGGCTTTTATGAATTTACTGTTCAGATCCTGATGGATCAAGACAAAATAACCTGTCTTTACTAGTACCCAATGTATGAACCCCAACATTTTTTGTCATGAAACTAATAATCTTAAATCACATTGCAATAGCTTGCAATGATCATGATATTATTAAAACCAATATTATCATACTTAAGGTGGTACTACACCACCCGATAAATTTTGTGACTAATTTTGCATTTTTCTCAAAGAATAACTACGGACTGGTAAGTGGTAACAAAAGGTACGTATATTATAGGGGCAAGGAATCCAAATACTTACTTAAATTTCAGTGATTCGAGACAAGTGGTTCATTATAATAACTAGGCGGTTACCTGTATTTGGCGGTTCTCGGCTGTCGCGATTACCTGGCTGATGGTGACTGTACTCACCAAGTTTTATGCCCATAGGACAGTTTTTACTAATTTGACCTCAGGTGACTTCGAAATGACCTTTCAAAATTTGGCTCTAAATGTTGACTGTACCCACCACGTTTCATGCCCATATGACAGTTTTTAGTAATTTGACCTTGGATGACCCCAAAATGACCTTCCGAAAATTTGACTCTAAAAGGTGACTGTACCCACCAAGTTTCATGCCCATACAATAGTTTTTACTAATTTGACCTCAGATGACCCCTGGATGACCTCAGGTGATCTTGGCCCACTAACTGAAACAAACTTGTTCTGTCTGAGGTCCAGATGCACCCATCCACCAAGTTTGAGGAACGTGCGATCCCTAGTCTCCGAGAAAATAGGTGGAAAACAGTTTTTACTAATTTGACCTCAGATGACCCCTGGGTGACCTTGACCCGCTAATCAATACAAACTTGTTCTGTCCTAGGTCAAGATGCACCTACCCACCAAATTTCATGCCCATATGACAGTTTTTACTAATTTGACCCCTAGATGACCTCTGGTGACCTTGACCCACTAACCAATACAAACTTGTTCTGTCCCGGGTTAAGACACACCCACCCGTCAAGTTTGAGGAACGTGCGACCCCCAGTCTCCGAGAAAAACAGTTTTTACTAATTTGACCCCTGGATGACCTTGGGTGACCTTGACCCACTAACCAATATGAACTTGTTCTGCCTGGGGTCAAGATACACCCACCCACCAAGTTTGAGGAACGTGCGACCCCCAGTCTTTGAGAAAAGAGGCGGAGAGACAAACAAACAGACAGATGGACAGATTCTGGTGAATTATAGTAAGACTAGAGCCACATCCTGGTGATAGTCTACTGATAGACCGTAAATTAAGTTGGGGGAGGTGGACCCTTGACCTTTGACACGACTATTGCTAAATGTTCCAAACTGTTCCCTGGTGATGAGCTTTGTTGATCAGAGCAACTTAAAATTAGACTTTGACTTGACCTTTGACCTGGGATGACCTTTGCGGGTTTATACTCTCCGGGAGTCAGGGATCATTTTCCGCAAGTTACAGCCCAATTGGAACAACTTCAAATTTGACCTGATCTTTGACATCGGATGACCTTTGCGGTTTTAGACTCCCCGAGTGTTGAGGATGATCATTTTCCCCGAGTTACAGCCCAATTGGAGTAGCTTCAAATTTGACCTGACCTTTGACCTCGGATGACCTTTGCAGTTTGGTAGGGATTATTTTAGTTAAAGCCCGATCAGAGGAACTTTAAATTTGACCTGACCTTTGACCTTAGATGACCTTTGCGGTTTTATACTCCCGGAGTGTCTATCCCCGAGTTACAACCCGATTGGAGCAACTTTACAAATTGCATTATGGGTAAACAACCACTTCACATTGCATTATGGGTAGGCTTACACAACCACTTCCATACCCTTACCAACAGACGGAAATGACAAATCTGTACCATTTGCAGACCATTTGGACAAAGTTTGAAATTCAAAAATAATGTGCAGCAATGAATTCTGGGTAGACATTACGGTGCATGCATGTGTTACTTGAACTCTTTCTCTAGTGACTGCCAGAGGTATGTTTCCACTACTACTGCAGTTGAACATAGAAGTAAGTCCTGCATAAATAGTTTTCACTCTCCTGGCCTTATAACCCACTTAGCCATATTTCTGCCAACTTACTCCCCTAGAGTAAAGACAGAGATATCCACAGACCCACAGACCGAGAGCTCTGTGTTAGTAGTTTTCACTCTCCTGACCTTATAACCCACTTAGCCATATTTCTGCCAACTCACTCCCCAAGAGTAAAGACAGAGATATCCACAGACCCACAGACCGAGAGCTCTGTGTTAGTAGTTTGATGTTAAGAAATGAGGTACATTCTAGCGGTACCTCTTTTCTTATCATAAATAACGTACCGCTTGTCTTGAGTCACTGAAATTCCAGTGTAGTAACTGGATTCCTTGCCCCTATAATATACAAAACCTTTGTTACCAGTGTGTTATTATTTTTTGACAAAAATGCAAAAATAGTCACAAATTCATCAAGGGGCATATCCCCCTTAAATCAACTTACCTTAAAAACGCCACAATGTTGCAAACAGTTCCAAACATAATGGAATGTATGTGTACTCAGTGCACCATTTTACTTAAAAACTTAAGTATACATTAAACTGGCAAAAAAAGAAGAAGATTATTCAGACCCACCTCTGTAAGTCATGCACCCATGAATCAATGTCTGAATCAATGATAAGACACTCATCCAATCTGGACTTTGTTGCTTGCCGGTAAACTTTCCTTGTAGGGAATTTGATCAGATGCAACAAGTAATCTGACATCCAAGCTAGGCTACTGCTTGCCGCCATTCATAGATTCTACTAAATGAGTTCTATTACCATTTCTACACTCTTACCATTGCGCCAAAGGGTCTATTTTGCAGTGTTGTAGTCAAGACCTCTATGTCCGAGACCGAGACCGAGACCAAGACCTGCCCGTCCGAGATCGAGACCGAGACCGAGACCAAACCTTCCGAGACCAAGACCACCCCTTCCGAGACCGAGACCTCTAAGTTCGAGACCAAGACCGAGACCGAGACCTTGGTTTAATCCCCTGTGATAGTCAAGTTTGGTTTGGGTAGGGGTGTGCGCTGAGAATTTAAAAGGGAACCCATCATTGTACCAACTGTTCAAGAAATTTGGGCCTGCAGTTAATACTTTTGTCTTAATTTTTGCAATTTTTTCTCCAAATTTTGGGAAAATTTCAAAAATGTTGGCGATAGGAGGCAAAATTAGGCTAGTGTGTGAAGGGTTGGAAACAACAGTCAAGCAGCCGCAAAATTGAGCAATTTTACCATATTTGGGCCAAAAACACACTTGTTTTTCGTGCTGAAAAGAAGATGCACACTGCACAGGGCAACTATTTGTTCATCTATTTTGCTTTTTGTGGAGAATGTTCCCCTTGCAAAAGTTAAGTGGGATCCTCACTTCCACCACCTGCCCACCTATGTTTAATCATGAACTGAAATTGGAAGCTCACATCCGAACAAGCTCACTTATGATTCATTTATAACTTTTTATAACCTTATAAAATGATTTCTGTATCTTTATTCTTAACAATTTCTTCAACATTCATTGAAATTTAGGGTAAGGAATAAATAATGAACAAAAACAGAAAATCATATCTTTTTCTTCATGTCTCGACAGGTCTCGAACAAAAAAATCGTTCGAGACCGAGACTTTGAGGTCGAGACCGAGACTTTTGAGTTCGAGACCGAGACCTTGACATCCGAGACCGAGACACTACAAAAAAGGTCTCGAGATGGTCTCGAGACCGAGACCTGGTCTCGAGACCTACAACACTGCTATTTTGTTTGCCTATTTTCATAATATTCCTCTTATGATATGATTAAAATGCAATAAACTGCATAAAAATGTTTGTTTTGCATTGGGAAGTAGCATTATTAAATGTCAGAAAACCATACCAGTAGCCAGTATTATTGTTTAACTTGACAAAAACCATGACCAATTCAATTAAATTGTCTAAATATAACCCACCATCTATTGAATAGATTTCTATTTTAATTAACTCCTCTATTTGCATAACTGTGAAAATTTCCAAAGTACTAAATAAATTCATGTGATTTTATTTGCACATAGTGGACTAGTGGTATAAAGCATACTATGGATAGCCTCTTCAGCTATATCACTGTGATCACAGACATAGGCAACTCATGCAATTTTCAGGTATAAAGCACTCAAAACATTGAAATTGGGTGACGACAAGCCCAGCTGGATGGACTCAATGCATTTCATAACATACAATCTTTACAAATGGATTTGTTTTTTCAAACCTGTTATTTTGGCATACTTATGATGCTTACACATGTCCCAACTTACACTTTATTGTTATCAGCCACATTTGTTACATTTACTCTTTGTAGGAAATTTGGAGTTAATGTGTAAGTTAAAAGACATTAAATCCCCATAGAACACTATAGTTAAACATCCAAGTCGGTTTTCTTTCATTTTAGCTTATTATTTCAGCTCAAAACAGTCAAAATAATAATTTCATAATTTGTGGGAAAAAAATAAAAACTCAAAATGTGACCAAAATCATATTTTATGGCTTTAAAATGAAAATTCAATGTTACTTTCATGGACTAAAGAGATACAGACAAACTCCAAACAGTCAAAATCTCAGCATCGCCCGATAATGAGGGCCGATCGTTCCATGAAATGCGACAGGCAAAACTGCTATGCTAATACCGCATATTTTTATGGTCTTTCACATAAACACATTATATTATATTGCCTTCTGCTAGTTGGATGAAATTTGCCAGTAGGCCTAAAAAAGTCTCATGAAGCCTGCTGATGACGGGGGAAAATAAAACAGGGCAGTTTTTAAGCTAAGAAATACTACTTGCCTGTACTGAGCTGATTGGCAGAAAGTTTGCATGACTCATTTCCAATAGGTGCAATTACTGAACTTAAAAGAGACATGTAAGCTGCATGTATAAATCTCAATTATAATATACATAATTTTCAGTAAACCAATGCAATTGAATTACAAAAATGTGTTCCTTGATATTGACAATAATCAAACTCAAGACTGAAAGAAATGATGCAAGGCATGTTTGTTAGAACTTAGTTACCATGGTTACATGTTAAACCATTCCCATATGGTGAGAAAAAATTGAGACTATTGCTTACAAAAACAATCCTCTTGCTGACACCGAGATGATATCCTTATATTATTCCAACCTACGTAAAGGTATCCAAGCCAAGAAAATGTATTCAGCCAGGTCAACCAATAGTGCACTCAGTAGATGAAGGCCACTTCTATAAGTTCTAAATGGCAACAAGCCACATCTTTAAGAAATATTACTTGGTAGGGAAGTTCCACCTCTTAGAATCACAACTTACTCAACACAGTGGAATATTTCCACAAAAGCAGCTTCTTCTGTCAAAAGTTAAACACTTTCTGATATAACTTCTTTCCCTCAGCACAAATTATTAAGAGAGTAGGAAATGTTGCCCTTTCCTTTTGTAAAAATTCATTCAAGAAGATAATAACACCACTTGTAAATATGGAAAACCACCTTATACAAAATTGAATTCATTTGTCAGAACAAATGTTCCGCCTCAGCGCAGAAGAATAACTGTGTCCAAGAAAATTAATAAATTGACAAACACACAAATAACTACAGGTTAAAGAAAACATAATCAATAGTGACACAAATCATGCTTTTACCAGGCTTATTTCTTCCATTCATAAAAAGGATGGAAATTGATTTTAAAGGCACCTACCAATCTTGGTATGTTATTAAAATAGGTGATCAATAAACTGTCATGGATCTGTGGACCAAAATGACATTCATAACAATTGCCTGCATACCAAAAAGTGTGGTTTATTATTCATGAGGCCAAATTTCAAGGTAAAACTGATACTGGTATGATTTGAGGCGCCTTGATTGGCCTACACCATTATGATCACAACATCATGATGAACTTGAGTCAGACATCAGTGACACCAGGTCAAATCATAGACAGCCACATAGGCAATTATATATAGAGATCACGAATATAGTGTCCTCTGAACTCGTTCCACGGGACAATTAATGTTTTGTATGAATTGTGCTAATTGATAAGCAAGTTAGGCTTAGTATTTGATCCAATCTATGTCCTATGTTGAAATGATATGTCCTAAAATTTATTTACCTTACATTCAAGTGCACGGCGAAGCGTACGTTTCAAGTTAATGAACAACGGAAGGTTTGATCCTATACGCCAGTGTTGATCGTAAATACATCCAAATAGAGCACCCAATTCAAACTCTGTGAAATGCCCTGGGTTAATCGTTGGTGTGCGCGTGTGCCTGCTGCCTGGTCTCCAGAGTCGGTGTCACGTTGGGTGTGAAACCGGCAGGGAAAATAATAACCGAAGGCAATTGCCTTGGGTGCCACACCTTTCTTTGCATTGGTGCCCTCAAAATGTGTAACTTTGGGTGTATTCTTCAGCATGTGATTGCCTTGGTGCCCTAGCAGGCCTTAGCAGAATTTGCCTGGCTGCCCTCGCAAATGCCAAAATTAACTTTTTCCCTATACCGGGGTGTAAAAACATCATGAACCAGTCCAAAGGAATGTGCAAAGGAATCATGCAAGAGAAGATAACACAGGATGAAATAGTTTTGAGTGAGTTTGAGGGTGAGGATTTATTTCAGGAGATTTGTTTAACATTTTTCAAGAATGAAGGAGAAAGCTCAAAATCCCAAACTTGGCAAAACTACCCTAAGTACATAAGAGCTCCAAAAACATACCGTTTTACATCAATTTTACATGAATTTGATACCCTATTCACGTTATGCACATACAGTGGCCGACTGTGAGAAAATACCATTTTTACATGAATCTTTGGACGCGCCTGATACCTGTTTGCCATTTTAGTGGCCCCCGGGGTCTCCAACCAGTAACCATCGCCAGCCCCCGAATTAAGGATCTGAAGGGGCACAGCAACTTTTTAGGGCAAGTTGATAATTGCCTTGGATTTTCACTGAAAAGGCAAGGCAGCACGGCAGTTTGTAATATTTCAAGAGGGAATCATGGCAACTGTTGAAAATTTGAGAAGGGCACCAAGGCAATTTCTAAAAAGTAAAGAAAACACACGTCTATACATGCTGGGCACCCCCTAATAACTGTCAGTTCACATCCACGACAACCAAAAGCTTCCAAACTACTGGGTTTCAATTGCTTCTACCAGCATCAAGGAGAAATTTTACCACACCCTGGTCAGACCCCACTTAAAATAATGGCACAGTCCCCTGAGATATGTACTACCCCGGGGTACTACCGTACTACGCCAAGGATAATCATCCTTAAAAAAGTATTTTATTTTAGTCAATAATCCACATCTAGGCCTACCAGATACTTACTTGGTTGCAAGCCTGCTCTCAAAGAAATTACTCCATGTCAAATCACACTGGTCTGTGTCATGTCGTTCAGAATGTGCACCCATACTCAGTGGTCCTGCAAATTTCAGAAAAGAATAGACTCTTGTATGACTGTGACAGTAGGCCCTAATATCTGCATCAGACAGAGAACATTATATCATTCCATTATCTCCACCTAGGGGCATAGCCAGCTTTTTTGGTCAGGGGCAAATTTTTCGTTGGTTTTATTATTGGAAGTTGATTTCCTGATAAAAAACCAAACTTTTGGAATTTTTATCAATTATTTTTGTGATTTTTTTTTTTTTTTATAACAGTAAGCTTGCGTCCCCTTCAAGGCAGAGGGTGCAAAATGGAACAGCCAAATCCCGGCAAAAACAACCAATGGGAAGAAGCGATCTATCGCAAGTGATGTCATGCCGACCGACTGAACACATGACATAAGCATGTGCCTATCATACAATGAGCATGTTATGTGCCACTGCCCACTGCCCAACTGAGTGAAAGGAATGAGCAGAAAAAGTTGAAAATTTTAGTCCAAATGCACAGTCATCTCAAAACATGGGTTCTACCACTACCTGCAAAGTGTGTGCTGTGTGTGCGTATGTACGCCTGTCAGATGTGTGCTTTAATTACCGTGTACGCTTTGCAAAAGCCTTCTGTCGCACACACGTTTGCAGGGAGAACCTTGTTTTGGTAGCAAGATGGCGGATCCATTAGGCCTGGCATTTTTGGGTAATTTTGTGCCCGGGTACCCGGGGCATTTTTCGGGCGGGTAAATTGCAAAAAAAAAAAAAAAAAAAAAATTTTGTAATGTAATCTCGGGCGGGTACCCACGAGCCTGCCCGAAAATGCCAGCCTTAGGATCCGTGCTAAGGAAGAATAGAAAGCTGACACTTTTTCCTGTAAAATGAGGGGCCAATCATGTTTATTAAGCAAATATGAAGTTCCAGATGAAAATGAAAGTATGTTGCCAGACTTGGCCTAAAAGTTGTGACTAGGTTAATATATAATATATGCGCAGTCTGCAATTTAGACTATATTTTTTACACCGAGGGGCAGTTTTCCAGTCGTGTTTATAAAAAAAGAGTGTTCATAGTTCATTAAAGGGAGCGATGGTTTTTGGTAATATGTATCATTCAAAGTATACTAAATAGCAATTATTTTTCTTAGACATGGGTGGGAAGGGGTTCAACTAGTGAGGAACACCCCACCTTCGCTTCCTTTATCATATGGGTGTCTATCGTGCTACGGTGGGGAATGGTTACATACATTTCCCCGATAGCGAGTGCCGTCCACACAATTTCAATGGGTGCGACAACAAAACTCGCACACAGTGCGCTGTGTCATGATGGCTCCAGAATCTCCTAACATGCTGTGCGGATAAACTTACTGGGGACCATCACGGTCTTCCGCTATGTGTTTCATGAATAGCTTATTGTCCAACTTAGTGAAGAGTAGTATTCCGTTAAAAAAATGTCAGTATGATAACAGTCAATGTCTGTGCTGACGAAACTAAGTTGGACGTGGATAACTAGGTTCAACGGACCGACTGTGGTCACAGGTTTTGAACACAAGGGTGCCACCAATGTCCATGTTACTTTATATTATGAAAATACCAAGAAGTGCATGCCAATCTATGTTTTGTAAAGCCGAACCAACCATATCATATCATAAACCTTGATTTAGATCTCCTGTACCGCATTTAAGGTGGTACTACACACCCCTTGCTAAATTTGTGACTATTTTTGCATTTTTCTCAAAAAATAAAATACACTAAAATAAAAGAACTCTGTCTTAGAATCGTTCAGCCTAAGTTTGTTTTTCAACATCCACGCTTTAACCTCAGCAATGCAATTTGTTAAGCGAGCTTGCGCAGCTTCCCTATCACCGGACACCTTAGGCAGGCGCGTATCCAGGAATTCGTAGACCGGGGGGCGCAAATTAGGTTTGTTTTGTGAAGTACAAAATGGCCGCGAAGCGGCCATCTCGGAGCGCTTGCGCGACGCAGGGGAGTGTCTGAGGGGGGATGTGCCCCCCCTGAGAAATGAGAAACTTTTGCAAATTGAAGACCTTATTGAAGCCATTTGGTGGACCATTTTTGCACTATTAATGTGTAAAAGTTTAGTTTGAAATTAAAAAGCCGACAATTTATAAAATGACGGCCCAATTGAAGCCATTCATGGACAACTTTTGCTGTTATTGTATAAATTATTGCTTTATAAATAATTTTGAAAAGTGAAGGCCCAATTGAAGCCATTTGGTGGGGGATTTTGACACTATTATTGTTATTTACTATTACTGTCAGTAGGCCTAAAGGGTGTCTAATACAGAAGCGAAAACGGCCAGTTGTTTATCCATAGATGCAGGGGATTGTTTGGAAATTGGGAAATTTTGCAAAATGAAGGTTGTATAGATTTCTTTTTGACATGGGGTGGGGGTGGAGGGGGCGATGGTTGGAAAATTTTCTTGAAGTATAGTTAATCCTGAATCCAGCACCTTTTGGCAGCAGAATAAGTTTATGTTACAAATGCGCGCGAATCGCGAGACAAAATTTGCCACATTGAAGCTATTTTTATGCCTGGTGCAAAAGTGGAATAAATTCGCGTAAAAGTGGAATAAATTCGTGCGGAGTGCGCAAAAATTGTCACTTTTGGAGCTAAAATGGTCAAATTAATATGAGGTTAATTTGGTCAGAAACCCACATACAGGCGTCAACATTGGGGGAGGGGGATGATTGTATGGACCATCCCCCTGGTAAAATATTGGGGGATCCCCCATCGACCTGACTGTGCTTTTTAGTCACTATATAGTATATTTGGGCATTTTAACCTCTGTTTTTCTCCTTTCTTTCTTTCTCCCTTTCTTTTCTCGTTTTTGGGAGGAGGAGGGGCCAGGGCGCCCCCCCCCCACCTCTTATTCGTGCCTGCATTTAATACGCATAATAATAGTGTTTTGACACAATCTTCTCAGTCTATTGGCTTGCTTTAAAATCACATGCACTATAAGGCCTATGCTGAATATATAGGCCTATGTTATGTATACTCACGATCAATCCTACTTTGCCCCCCTCTCTCTCTCTCTCTTTCTCCTCTCTCTTCTCTTCCCTCTTTCCCCTTCCTTTCTCTCCCTCTCCTTTTTTTTACCCGGGGGGCACACGCCCCCTTCACCCCTCCACTGGATACGCGCCTGTTAGGATCATAGCTCACATACAGCTGGGTGTCGTCAGCATAGTATGATATGCAACACTGAAGCAACAGGCTAAGCCAGCCAAGCCTTAGGCTTAGCTTAAGAGGTGAAGATCGGTGCGACTGATCCCCTGATTAAGTTTTAAACACCTACGTTTTCCATAGAAAAGAGCCTTCTGTTTCATATTCAAACGTTTTCTCCTTTGGGCTTGGGCTAGAATATTTTCTGCGGAAGAAAGTCCAACATGGCTATGGTTGCAGTGTCGATAAGATGGGGCTGTTTCTGCCAAAGGTTGGACAGTCAACGTGACAATTTTCGGTGTGGTTGCTTTTGTTGACATGGTTGATGCAGGCGTTGCCCAAGTACTTGAAGACGATGCATATTTGCTGTAGCGCTCGTTATTCTGCCTACCAGAAACGCTGTGTGACCACCAGTCACCTTGCATTTTGAACTAAAATTGGATACAAAAATCCCGAACAAAGATCTGCAAATTTTAAGATTTTATTGTAAGCTTCTTGAATTCACGTATCACAGCCGCAATCGACAGGAAGCAAATTGCGCAGAACGATTTTTTAACTTTTCTGCGCAGGAAGTTTATCTTGTCTGGAAAGGTCGATTTTTTATGGGTATTAGAAAATTTCAATGTGTATTTTTTGGCTATTTCGGGAAGCACTTAATTACTTTATCGATTTAAAATTGACTGAATTTACTACTAATGAAAAATGTTTGTATCTTTTATTTCCATAATCATCACCAAAACAATTGTGTAAAATCATAAAATGTGTGTTATATGTTGGACAAAATAAGGGTTGTACCCAATTTGGAAATGAATCATTCCAAATCACGGAAAATAAACAAAAGCACTGATTTATTTGGGATGCTTTAAAAACCGACTTTTATGTTCAATTTTGAGGTGTTCAATGGGTGCTCCAATACCAAGTTACGATTTATGGAACAGTGTGGACAAATTTCGGGAGATTTTACTGCGGGAACAAAGAGTAAAATGTGTTGCAAAAACTTTTGCTGATCAATATATCGGTGGTGCGTCGTCTGCAGCTGTCAGTGCTGATGCACAAAACTCATACGGAATGCAAGACAGGTAAGCTTATAGTATACATTGCAAAATGTACAAATAAAAGTGCTACACCAACAGTCAATGACCAAGAAAAAGTTTAAGTTAAATCGAATTGAAAGCTTGTACATGCGTGTAGCATAGCAATTGTTTCTAAAGCACACTTCATACATACTTATGATATAACGACATTTCTGATTGGATTTGGGACCTTTTTTGCTGGTTATAAATTCCGTTTATGACCAGTACGCAGGGCATTTAAACAAGCTGCATCACGCAGCGTTGGAACCCAATTAACGTGATCAACGATTTGCTAGTGTTGCGTACACGGAGCGCAAAAGATGAACGTGTTGATGACTCCCGGCCGTTGACCTTAATATGAGCCGAGCTGCCTGTAAATAGGCCTACTCATTTTTAGAAGGAAAACGGTATGGAAATGTTATTTAAACATGTAAACCCTTATTATTTTCATTTGTTTTGAATTGCTAACAATATTCAGAATGTTGGGTATGTATGAACGGGGTTCATTCATAGGATTTCGGGCATGATCCTATGAATGAACCCCTAATTTTTGTATAACTTGAGTCTTGACTTGAATCTTGATGCTTGAGTGCATGATTGATTGGTCTTGAAAAAAACACGTCCAGGCAAATCAGACACAACACCTGCACAATGTTTATCGGGATGTGATATTTTCGTTATTGAGTATTGACACTATATTAGCTCAGCTTTTGAAGTTTGCATTTGAACTGAAGTACTGACTCAATTTTGCCATGGGCCTGGGGCCGAGACTAACCCCTGGCCCTGCCCCGACACTCAATTTGACTGGAATCGCTAGTCTACAACGTGCCAACTTTTCCCATTCAGATTTACGATGGTCCATGCGATTTCTGCTGTTCTTTTGGCTCCACTCCACCTCTGCATTGAAGGCTTCCAAGTCTTTCTCAGCAGTCAGCACTGAATTCAAATGACATTGCATAGATGTTAAACAACAGAACATGTAAAAGAGCACTGACATTCTCTTGGTCGGGCTGACGTCACAAAGGGGAAACAGCCTTGTAAAACCTGTGCGCGCATGTGTAGCTCCCCTTTCTCGAGGTGGTTGCTATGCACGCGCTTGTGCAAAGGGGACGAAGGGGACAATATTCCCGGATGTCCGACCGAGTGAATGGCTGGGGGTCCCAGTTGTTGAGAACAAGTTAATTTTAATTCTCTCTGACCTACCCAAAACTACCATCTTCTGACCTCCTTGCCGTGGTGGGTAAATGCCCCTGGAATCTAAACTTTCTGGATGATAACATACCATATTGCCCTTGTATGTATTGTAAATTGTAACTTGTTCGGTAATTGTTTTGAAATTGTTTTAAATACCGTAATAATATAACAATGTCTTATTTTTGTTCATGGACAGAAACAAAGTTCTCAAGAAATTGGAGACTATCATAGAAGACATCCTTAGCAGTCTAGCGCATAATGAATCACCAGTATTATCCTATGAGAGCAGAAGAACATGGGAAAATGTCCAGTAGGTATTCTATAGCACTCCAGTAGAACAAAGTAGCCTTGAAAGCAATATGATCCCCATTCAATAATTTCTACACTTTCAAGTTTTCATAGACAGTGCATGATCTGAGGTTACTGTTCCGAACCCAGGCTACTTAACATTTTGTACATTACAATATGCATACAGCCTGTAGTATGGCCTTTTATAACAATTAACATACTGTAGTGTACGGAATAAAGGTACTAGTGTCAACACTAACGTCAATGCAAGGCTTGAAAAAATGTTAATATCCTGGGAAGCAAGCTAAATTTCCCACAATTTATAGCTATTTATACCATGTTTTTATATCCAAAAAGACACAATTTCCCTCCAAATACTCCACTTTTTTGAGCCATGGTCAATAGCCTCAGATTGAGCATGTTATGAGTTTTTTAAACAAATTTAAACCTAATGCTGTAGCCAATGTACATGAGTTCAGAGTCTCACTTCGTGCACCTGTTAGAAAATTATTGTCTAAATGTACTTGGAAATTTTGCACACCTTCCTTTAAGTTCAAGAGGACCTTGCCCTCAACATCCTAACTGATGGATTCTGGCATTGTATTTCACTTAGAAGTGCTTGCCATACTTAAATCTGCTGAAATTCAACATACTTTGGTCCAATTGTACATGCCTGTTTGTTATGAATGTGCTGGAATTTTAGTATAGGCCTACCAAGTACGGTATTAAAATAGTCGGAAATGATTTGTGTTGAGATTTGTTTTAAATTCAAGCCTGATTCTTGCCATAAAAAGAGGATCCTTAGCAATTTAGTAAACTGATATCAAATTGTAAAGTGATTTGTTATTTTGTTTGTTTGCTTTACATCTTTCCTTTATAAATACAGATTTACTGAAGATTTAGGATTAGAAATGAGAGACAGCAGTAGTCGCAGTGAAATCAGATTTGATTCTTTCAATTCTGTCAACAAATTTGGTAAGGAAGAAACGGAAAAAAATCATCATGATTAAATGTTATTTTCAAGCTAATGTTGCTCTGATCTGCTTTGGGTTCAAATTATACCTGGTTAAAAAGCAATAGTTGCTGTTTCTCAAATGACAAATAAAATAATAATATACAAGCCAAAGGGTTCCATAATGCTCATATCATAATTTAAGATTTTTAATTTAGTAGGAGATATCATTGTGGAAAAAGAGCCAGTTAAAAAGGGGTTACGTGATTGTTTTGTAGTCCTTTCTTTTAATCCTTTGCTGTATTTTGATTAATTTATTTTGCAGCAATGACACTCAGAGTATTGGCAATGTGTTACAAACTTGTACAAAGTAACACTTATTCAACTAAAAGGTATGTTGTTATTAAATTGTTAATGTTTGCAATGGACATGGATCCTTCACTTTGTTTTCTCTCTCTCTCAGGACTGTCTAATTATATTACAGAAAGTTTGCAGAAACTCTCTAAATGTTCAGTGATTCTTCTCAGAAATGTTGGTAAATTTAATAAATTCTGTTTATGCTTCTTCCCCAAAAGTCAGTTAAACAGTAATGGAATCTTCATATCACATCCAAAAATATGTAGTTTGATGTTTGTTTGTTTGCTTTTGTTAATTTATATTAGGGATATGTATTACAATGACACTCAGCTGTTTGGTAGCCAGGCAGTTCTTGATGACATTGTAGACAATATTGCCTGTATGTTACAAGTACCAAGGTGGAGGTTGCATGTGGTGAGTAAAATTCACCTAAATTGAACTAGATTTTATTGTTCAAAACCAAAGTGCAGTATATATTAAAAATAATTATATAATATTGAATGGCTTTGAGTGTGATACAAGAATATATTGACGAGATAGAAAAATATTTATGCAGTGAAGCGAGTGCAATATTTTTCTATCGAAAGTGCAATATATTCTTGTATCACCTAAAATAAGCCATTCAATATTATTATTATTATTTATATCAGGCTTTTGCTATGCGGTAAAATGAAAATTTAAGCTTACCTAGCCACGGGTTTAACCAATGTGTATTGTAATGTAAGCTTACCTTTTGACCTTCTTGTTTTCTGCTCTTTACTCTCCAAAGACATTTTCGGAATAATTATATATAGGTTTATTTGTAGATGTCGATTATATTTCCTCAGGTTATCCTCATCCAGAATTGCTGCGAATTAAGTTTGTGATTTTACTTGTTTATACAGTACGAAATCTCCTGTGAGCTGTTACGATGTCTGTAGTGTATTGTTGTGCTGTTGTATCATGGCGCGTGTTGGTGCCGTCACCATGGTAACGCATGACGCAGACGCTGATCTGGCGTACAATATTCAAGAAATATTGTATTGCATCCGGGTATTTTGCAAATATTGTACAATATACAGTTTTATTGTATCGCTCAAAAGCCTGATACAAATAATAATAACAATTATTGTGTAATTGTTCAATTCTCCTTTAGCTGGCTACATCTAAGGGTTGCATTGCTGGGGATTTGCAATTTACTGAAGTTGATGGTAACCATGTAGACTGCAGCACAACAGCATCAGTAAGTTATCAAGTTCCATACATAGTATTGATTTGTGGTGTACTCTACTGAGAGTTAAAAGTATTTATAATTATTATTTTGTAATAAAAACAGACCTTTGTCTTTGATATCTGCAGTAGATTTCACCATTTACGTAAATTATATTTGCTATGTTTATTTTGTTTTTTTATTTTCCATAGGTAATCATACAGTGATAAGGCCATCATAATTTAATAGTTTGTCTCAAAGATCCTGTGCACATTAGTAAAATCGCCCGCTTTTTGCTCGTTATTCCTGCTGGATTTAGTAAATTTCAGTGACAGCTATTACTTTGATATCTGCAGTAGCTAGTGCAGTGATAACATTAATCTGTTGTCTATTACTTTGTTATCTGCAGTAGATAGTAGTGATACAAAAACTAACATGTAGTCTATTACATTGTTATCTACAGTAGATATCACAGTGATAATATCAATCTATTCTCTTCCTTAGCTATCTATAGTAGATAGCACAGCGGTAAGACTGATCTCATCTGTTACTTTGCTATCTACAGTAGATAGCACAATGATAAGACTAATCTAGTTTATTACTTAGCTATCGTCAACAGATAGCACAGTAATAATTCTAATCTCCTGACTATTACTTTGCTATCTGCAGTAGATAGCACAGTGAAAGGTCCAGTCTGTTGTCTATTACTTTGCTATCTACAGTAGATAGCAGTGCGATACAAAAACTAATATGTAGTCTATTACATTGCTATCTACAGTAGATAGCACAGTGATAAGACTAATCTAGTCTATTACTTTGCTATCTACAGTAGATAGCACAGTGGTAGGACTGATCTAATAGGACTGATGTAATATCTACAGTAGAAAGCAGTGAAACAAAAACTAATAGTCTATTGCATTTCTATCTACAATAGATAGCACAATGATAAGACTAATCTATTATATTACATTGCTATCTACAGTAGATAGAACAGTGATAAGACTAATCTAGTCTATTACTTAGCTATCTACATTAGTTGGCACAGTGAAAAGTCCAGTCTGTTGTCTATTTCTTTGCTATCTACAGTAGATAGCAGTGGTACAAAAACTAATATGTAGTCTATTACATTGCTATCTACAGTAGATACCACAGTGATAATACTAATCTATTCTATTACTTTGCTATCTACAGTAGATAGCACAGTGGTAGGACTGATCTAATATGTTGCTTTGTTATCTACAGTAGATAGCACAGTGAAAAGTCCAGTCTGTTAATTGTCTATTACTTTGCTATCTACAGTAGATAGCAGTGGTACAAAAACTAATATGTAGTCTATTACATTGCTATCTACAGTAGGTACCACAGTGATAAGACTAATCTATTCTATTACATTGCTATCTACAGTAGATAGCACAGTGATAAGGCTAATCTATTCTACTACTTTGCTATCTCCATAAGATGACACAGTAATAAGTCTAGGTAATCTGTTGTCTATTACTCTGTTGTCTATAGTAAGATAGCACAGTGATAAGACTAATTAATCTATTCTATTACTTTACTATCTTCAGTAGATAGCAGTGGTACGAAAAACCAATATGTAGCCTATTATATTGCTAGCTACAGTAGATGCTACAGTGATAAGACTAATCTATTCTATTACTTTGCTATCTACAGTAGATAGCACAGTGGTAAGATTAATCTATTCTATTACTATTAGGAAAGAAAAATAGCAAGGTACAACTTGATGTAGGGAAACAAGTAAAATACAGACTAGGCAGTATGTAGGAGTGACAAAAACAGAAAATGTAGGCATGAGAAGTAGGCAAAGTTCGATAGCCAAAAATTACCAGTTCCAAGGCCCACAGAAGTGTTTAACCTGCAAAAACAACAAGGATCAATGGGTATACAAAATGCACTAGAACAAGTGATGAAAATCACTGTGCATATAAACAGACACGATAAACCAAACAACCAATGTAGGCACAAAAACAGGCAAAGTTTGATGGCCAAAAATGGCCATTTCCAGAGCGCACAGAAGTGTCAGGAAAAGAGTACAAAAGTACACTGGAAGTGATGAACATCACTGTGCAAGCAGACTTTGCTTATCTACAGTAGATGGCACAGCGATAAGTTTAGATAATCTGATGTTTATAACTTTGCTATCTACAGTAGATAGCAGTAGTACAAAAACTAATAATAACTAATTATGTAGTCTATTACATTGATATCTACAGTAGATACCACAATAATAAGACTATTCTATTACTTTGCTATCTTGGGTAGATAGCACAGTGGAAAACTGAATATGCTGCTTTGCTATCTACAATTAGATAGCACAATGATAAGTCTAGATAATGTGTTGTCTATTACTTTGTTATCTACAGTAGATACCACAGTGAAAAGTCTAATATGTTATCTATTACTTTGCTATCTACAGTAGATAGCAGTCATACAAAAACTAATATGTAGTCTATTGCATTGCTATCTACAGTAGATACAATGATAAGACTAATCTAGTCTTATTTCTTTGCTATCTACAGTAGATAGCACAGTGATAAGACTGATCTAATATGTTACTTTGCTAATTCAGGGGTAGCGCTAGACTGCATTTGGTGTCCCGGACTCACCAAAATACAGTTTGTACCCTCTATTTTTAAATTTTCTGCAAGTTCAGGGGTCCCTGCAGACCCCCAGTTTTTTTTAATCTAGCGCTGCCGCAGACATACTATGTATATATGCTGCATTTATGCACCTCTGACTCACCAAACTCTGTTACGGACCCCCTACTTTTTAATTTTCTGCAAGTTCGGGGGTCCCTGCGGACTCTGGAGTGTTTTGTTCTAATCTGTTGCCTATTACTTTGCTATCTACAGTAGATAGCAGTGGTACACAAACTATGTAGTCTATTACATTGCTATCTACAGTAGGTACCACAGTGATAAGACAATTCTAGTCTATTACTCTGCTATCTACAGTAGATAGCAGAGTGGTAATTATTTTTTTTGGGATGTACATTGTACAATTCTGAAATTTTTGAATAAAAAAAACCAAACTTGTCATCTACGGTCGACACCCGCATGGAGAGAGTCAAAGCTTTTGCCTTTCAATGTTGTAATTGTGTTTTACTATCTTATACTGTAGTAAATTTGTACAGTTTGAATTATAATTAATTGATAGGGCAAACATTGCTTGTGTTTTATATTTTTATTTTCCTTCTCCAGGGTGTTCTTGTTCCAGCACATGTAAATGGAATAACAAGTATCCTTGAATTTGCGTGTTTGCAATATTAATCTGGCATCTTCAGTAGATATTATTGAAGCATGCAAAGGCAATCCCTGTCATATAAGTCAGTAATTTTATCTAAATTCTAAATTATTAAATATAATTGGGCACACTCAATTAAATTTAACATTAATGTGTGACATTTTTTTAAATTGTTTGTGTTTGCATGTTTCATCAAAGATAGTTTAGAAATAAGACTGATTATGCTGCTCAAAAACAAATCTTAGGCAATTACGCTAATTCTTTTACTCCAGCCAAATTTAGAAAGGTGCTACACTCTGATTGAAATAACAACATGATTTTGCACAAATTGACAGAACTATATAGTAATTCACAAGCCTCACCATTTCCTTAGCTTGGTTACAGACATTCAATCCAAAGCCAAGTTTGTCCTGGTTGTTGAGAAAGATGCTACATTTCAGAAGTTGTTAGATGATGGACTCTGTCATAAGCTAGCCCCATGCATTATTATTACTGTAAGTTGACGGAAGTGAAAACTATGCTATTTTTCTATCACAGTTGCAGGTGTAGTTGGATGAATTCTAATTTCCTTTATTTGTACCAAGTGGGGTTAATGTGGCCCGTGAAGCCTTTTCTTACAAGAAAGCATTGGTAATAATTTTGTATGCAGCCTGTTAAACTGTCTGAAATTTGAAATAAAAATATTTACCCAATGTATTTAGATTCAGCAATTCTGTTTAATTTCATATTTTAATAAAAATAAAAGAAAATGACAAAAGCAAACAGAGACAACAAACACAAAACATACAGGGTGTCCCAGAAAAATTAAAATTGAATGTAAGTCGAGAAATAAACATCAAAATCCATTTAAAAAAAGATTTAAAATGTAGCGCATAGCCTATTTTATTGTGTATCACATATGAAAAATTTATTTGATTCGGTTGACTGGTTGCGAAGAAATTAAGGATTACATAATGCGCTTATCAACGCAGTTCATTCCAAGTTTGACCAACAGGCACTTTTCATACTTTTTTTAATTTATTTATCACTGTTTGTAGGGATAAACATCAAAATCCATTTAAAAAAAGATTTAAAATGTAGCGCATAGCCTATTTTATTGTGTATCACATATGAAAAATTTATTTGATTCGGTTGACTGGTTGCGAAGAAATTAAGGATTACATAATGCGCTTATCAACGCAGTTCATTCCAAGTTTGACCAACAGGCACTTTTCATACTTTTTTAAATTTATTTATCACTGTTTGTAGGGCAAAGGTTTTCCTGACGTTAATACCAGGCTGATGGTTCGTAAGCTGTGGGATACATTACAGATACCAATCTTTGGACTTGTTGATGCAGATCCTCATGGTATGACTCGCTCACTCTAATGATGACAGTGATGAAAATATAGACCTAGACAAAATTAGTGAGGCGGATATGTGAAATAGATGTTCACTTCTGGCAGAAATCATAGAAATTGGTACTTAGGGGTTCTGAAGTATGCTGATTTCAAAAATCTCACGGATACAAATGATACGAAAGTATCCGTTTGGCCGCCATCTTGGATTTCAAAATGGCCGCCCTTGAAATATACAGAATATTCAATATCTCAGCCTGTGAAGGTCACATGATGCTAAAATTGGTGGTTATACCTATATTTGTAATGCCAAGGGTCCCATTAAAAGTATTTTTAAATATGAAAACTGTTACCTTAAGGGACCAGCTTGGATTTCAAAATGGCCGCCATTTCAACATAGTATGTTGAATATCTTGGCCTGTGAAGATCACATGATGCTAAAATTGGTGGTTATACCTATATTTGTAATGCCAAGGGTCCCATTACATTAAAAGTACTTTTAAATATGAAAACTGTTACTTTAAGGGACCAGCTTGGATTTCAAAATGGCCGCCATTTCAACATGGTATGTTAAATATCTTGGCCTGTGAAGATCACAGGATCATGATGCAAAGATTGGTTGTTATATATTTGTAATGCCAAGGGTCCCATATAAATTATATAATTATATTATTATAATCATGAGAAATGCTACCTTATAATTTGATTTAAGACATATCTGATTTCAAAATGCCCGCCATTTGAATACAATAGTATCATATTCCTATCAAGGGTACTAAATACCACTATTAAATAGTAGCGCTATTTCAGTGAACTTGTACATCTTGAATTTTAAATTGGCTGCCTTTCCAAACTAGTTTGGTATGTGTTTTTGGTAGTTTGGTATCAAGATCTGTACATTGAATATTGAAATGATTGAATAATAATTATGTACATTTCCATTTTCATAACAACCTTAATACTGAAGTTTTCTGTTATAAGACGGTTGGAATTAGCTGGTATTGGATATTAGAGTTATATGGTCATTATTGTTCATACTGACCAGCGAAGAAAATTTCAGATTTGCATTATAGTTTTTACATATTCCATGATAGTTCCTCGTGCAGTCACATTTGACAAGTTCACTACATGCTTTGGATGCTTCTGGAAGTGTTATCCAAACAGAAGCTCATTGTGTTGTGTTGTCTTCTTTTACCCAGCCGTAGTATGAAGGAGAGGGAATTACTGGATTGGAAGTTAGTGGTTGTCCCAAATGAAACAAGCCTGGAATACAGCTCGCTTGACATGCTGGACAGGTGCAGACCTAGTTGGAGGAATGTTCTCAACCTGACGTTCCATTAAGCTTCTTGCTTTGTTCACTTTAGTCAGGGAGGATGTTCTCTTATATAGGAGAACAACATACCTCTCTAGCTCATCCATATCGTAATTGTTTGTGGAGCTTCAGATAGGCGTTTGAAGACTGGTTTTAGTTGTGGCAATGGTCTTTAAACTTTCCAGGCAGTCTTCTTACCAATCTTGCTAAACAATGATATGGTATCACGTTCAGAAGAAGAGCATGCATGAATAGAAGGCCGTCGAGCG
Organism: Amphiura filiformis; assembly: GCF_039555335.1. Classification (NCBI taxonomy): domain Eukaryota; kingdom Metazoa; phylum Echinodermata; class Ophiuroidea; order Amphilepidida; family Amphiuridae; genus Amphiura; species Amphiura filiformis. Next base: position 44,529,292 of record NC_092639.1, on the reverse strand, counting down.
CCCCATGACCAATATGTGCCGTGATCGGCAATACCGTGTACCGATATGTACCTGAAGTTGGATCCATGTCCAAATACCAGCCGCAGTTCACACCCGGGTAAAATAATTGCTGTTTTAGTTGTGGCAACGATCTCTATACTTTTCAGGTAGTCGTCTTACCAATCTCACTAGACAATGTTATGGTATCCCATCCAGAAACACCATGCATGAATAAAAGGCCCCATGACTATGTGCCTGGCTGATTGGCAATACCGTGTGCCGATATGTACCTGAAGCTGGATACATGTCTAAATGCCCGCCACTGTTCAGACCCTTTTACCCTTGCTGTTGCTATGACTAATATAAGGACATCTGTATCTCCATGAAGGGCATGGATAGCATGCATCATCATCCTGTAGTCGGCTTCTTCAAGATTGCATTGTTGAAGTTCAGGTACTTCTGATGGTGGGTTTGAAAAAACACGTTCTTCATTGGTTGTCAGGAGCAATTTACCTTCTGGTACCAAGACTGTTGCTATAGCAGAAGCGAGAAACCGGAAAAGTCTTAACATGCTTAATTCCAGTTTCTTGGGATTATTGTGTTGTCAGGAACACGAAGTGCTTGGCCATCACTACGACATTGCCTTGCAATGATTTGAGGTTGTCAGGCTTGTATGTGTCCCATATCATATATGAACATAATTCATGTAATATGGACTTGCCCGACCTGAGGGCCCGAGTCATAGAAGGGTTTGGTTGTGTCTGCATGACGTTCCTGTACAAAATCATGGTGTTGGGTATCACGAAGTTCCTTGACTGTCTGTACAGCATGCACAACGTCATCTAACATTATGGCATTATGGTGTCTAAGGTAAACAGATCAGTATCATCTTCTGCGAAGGGGTTTCCCCAGTCCTCAATTATCTTCAATGTATTCGTAGCGACCCGCCATTCAAATCTATTTTTGACCATATCTCAGCCCACAATGTCAAATAGTTGAGATTTTGGTGGTTATGCCCAGGTTTCTGGGGTCAAAGAATCTATTGGAGTTATCAGATATTACATAGCGTCGTTGTCTTTACCAACAATCCAAAATGGCCACAAATATGACTGACACATTGCCTCCAAAATGGTGGATATAAGTACAGAAATTGTAATACTTGTATATTTGGTATATACCAAACTTAAGGCATATATTATACTTACTATTATGCATCATTAGCTCTACACACAGGAAGAGTTGTTCTTCTTGTTGAACTTCTCAAAATGCTGACCGACGTTTGTGCCGTTCCAAAATCTCCATCACCAGATGGCTCAATAATATATGTAATGAGAAATATTGAGTTTGTTTGTTTGCATCATGAATAGATGCAAAAATAAATATTTCTCAATGTTGGCACCATTTTGGTGGCCATTTTGGATTAGTCGTAGATACAGCGACTCTACATATTAACGGATTCTTTCAGTGGATTTGTTGACCCCCAAAACATGGGTATAATCATCAAAACCACAACTCTATGTACAATTTGGACTGAGATATGGTCAAAAATAGTTTTGAATGGCGGCCATTTTGAAAAAAAGGCCGCCATATTTTTTCAGTAGCATCTGTCACGGTTGTCCACCTAGAGGTTGTTCAGAAAGGTCCCCCTGAACTTATTGATACCACACAACCTTTTACAGCAAAAAGTTGAGTTGTTATATGCTGTCTTCATATAATACCAATGGAGACACATTCTAAAATAATTACGGCAAACATATTTTGAATTGGCGGCCATTTTGAAATTCAAAAAGACAAAAAGGTAACAGCTATCATGATTAATAATACTTTTATTGGGGCCCTTGGCATTACAAAATGCCACTAATTTTAGCAACCTGTGACCTTCACAAGTGGAGAAATTCAACATGCTATACATTCCAACGGCGGCCATTTTGAATTCCAAGATGGCCGTAAGCGGCTGCTTGAATGACTTGTATCCGTAACTTTTTGAAATCAGCACACCTTTGACCCCCTATATACCCATTTTCATGATTTCTGCCAGAAGTGAACATCTCATCCAATATATGTCACATATCCGCCTCACTAAATCAGATAATATTGACCTTCATGTTGCTCTCATATCAAAGATGCTTTGTACCAAGTTTAAGCCCAATCTGGCAAAGTTACCATGTGACCTCATTTGACCTTGGGTTGACCCCCAAACTGAGGTACAATTTATATTAAGCTTGGACCAGTGGTTCTTTTGACCAAGTCTGGTGGCTATAGCATGTAATTTATAGGAGTATTTATAGGAGGAGTAGTGTTTTCAAGATTTTTAGAAAATTACCACTAATAACCCTTATATGACCTTTGACCCCGATATGTGTACAACTTATATTAAGCTTGGGTCATCGGTTCTTATGACCACATTTGGTTTAAATAGGGTCAAGCTAGTAGCATTATCAAGATTTTCACATAATGACCTCTAATAACCCCTTCATGACCTTTCACCCCTAACTGTGTACAACTTAGAAGGAGCTTGGGTTAGTGCTTCTTGTGGCCAAGTTTGCTCGAGATATGCATGATTATATTACATTTGCTACAAAGTGAATCCACCCCTGACTTTCACACTTTCTTTCTCTCTTCCTTCAGGTTTGGACATTCTCTTTGTGTACAAGTTTGGATCAAGGGTAAGACATTTAAAGCAGTATATTCTCATATAATTTTAATCTACTTTTTGACATCATACCCTTAACATAGTCAATCACAATATGTGACGTGCCATGTCAAAAGGAGACACTTCTGGGCAGGATCGCAAATGGAGAAATAGCCAAAAAAATCTGCCCGGGCGTGATTTTTTTCAATTTCGGTTTGTTGCGAATTATTTGTGACGTTAATAATGTTTAAAATATTGTCCGGAATATTAGTGGCATCTTGTATTTTTTGGGACATTTTTCAAGGTAATTCCTACTCTCAACATTGTCAATAATATTTTTAAAGGCCGATATCTCAATTTCCAATTTTATAATATACCATAACTTATGAACTCAATATCTTTGCTTAGGAATGTCCGATTTCATTGGGGAAAACGGTGTTGTGGAGCAAAATATCTCTATATTTAAGATAGGTAAAAAACTCAAAATTGGTAACCTGCCCAAAAGTGTCTCCTTTTGACATGGCACTTCACATATAAATGAATTAGGTGCAGCACCTCAACCTACATCAAGTGCACTCAGTGCGACTGGCACACTTGTGAATTTGAAACAAATTTTTGACAAAAGTTGGTTAATTTGGAATGAAAAAACACCAGCAAAGTAAATGAAAGCCTGTTTTAGAGATTTTGGTGATTTGATGCTCTAAGATCATTAAAAACCAAGCAATGCCTGCCTCACTTGAAATGGGTGTTTCCTTCGTGTAAGAGAATACCAAACAAATTCCAACTCTAATCCTAACCCGAACCCTAATCCTACCCCTAAATTACCCTTATCCTAACCCTAAATCATAACCCTAACCCTAACTCTAATCCTATTAGTATTTTGTGCTCTCTTACACTAAGGATAAACCTTGAAATGGCCACCCACCTGAGGAATAGATCTATTTAGCTGGATGGCAATTTGAGCCAGTTTTGGTGACAGTTAATATTTTTTTTTATTTTTTTACTACATTCCAACAAAAGTAAATATGAAGTGTAATACTTGACTCATCTGATTTTCTACAATCACTTTTTTGTGCTAGTTTCTAAACTGCTAACACACAAAATTGAAAACAAAACAGAGTGATTTGATGTTGTAGGATCATTTTTAATGTTTAAAAAACTGCACTGCACTACCCACTGGCCAATCTACTTGAAATGGGCACCCACCTGAGGAATAAAGTTTTTTAATTGCCTACTAGGTCTATTTAGCTGGATGGCAATTTGAGCCAGTTTTGGTGACAGTTAATATTTTAATATTTTTTTACTACATTCCAACAAAAGTAAATATGAAGTGTAATACTTGACTCATCTGATTTTCTACAATCACATTTTTGTACTAGTTTCTAAACTGCTAACACACAAAATTGAAAACAAAACAGAGAGACCGTTGATGTTGTTTACCAATCAAATTTCCTCTAGACATAAGACAGAACTATTGAGGACAAGAGGAAAACTTCCTGGTGCATAGATAAGGGACTCAAGATAGCCTATAATTTAGAGTATAGGCAGTAAACCAACAGGAATGGTACAACAGTCGGAATGGCAGTCATGTTGGAGGACAGTTCTAAGATAGCTTAAGATGACAGCTGGATGGGTATCTAGATAAATTCCACAACCGTTCATACCTATCACCTGTTTTATTGTATGTATTGTTTTATTGTATGCGAATTGCCCCATGGTACCTTACGGAGGGCAGAATGATATGATGACAGCAGTTTGTGTGCAACCATCCTGGTTGCTCCTAGGAGGCAAGAGCCCAGTAATTGAAAAATTTGTCCCAGTTAGAGGGCTGCATCAGTATAAATTTTCATTCATTTCTATTTCTTATTCTTTTCAGTCATTATCCTATGACTCTCATAATCTGACAGTACCTGTGATAAGATGGCTAGGAGTGCTACCATCAGATATAGAGAGATTACAAGTACCGAGGGATGTCCTTATTCCACTCAGTAAAGCTGATATGGACAAGGCAAATGAGCTGATGAAAAGACCATACTATAATGCTATGCCACACTGGATGAAAGAGGTTTGTAATCTTTCAATGGCTCAGCAGCAGAGAGACATATGATGTCCATAAGCAGATATGCACTATAACTGTATGATTTCACAACGGACAGTGCATTCATTATGCATGAGCCATGTCACGGGCAACAAAACACGCAGCAGCTAATGGAGATATGTCTTTCTTCTGCTGAGACCACTCAAAATAATATTTTGTTCTTCAGCCATTTGTTTTTATAGTTTACCATAGTAGTGATAGTACACACAGATCATGCATGAGTCTGCAATCTCCAGTTCTTCTCTGCAGGTGTGTTACTTGTATATTCATGAGACTTTGCACATGTTTAGCAAATACTGCAAGCATTCCATTACTCCGATGTTAAAGGTGCATCCAAAGCCTCATCCCCCCCCCAAAAAAAGTTGAGATTTGTATACCATCGGAAACCTCTGGCTACATAATGTTTGTGTGCAAAAAATTTTTTCCAGATTCACAAAACAAAAAAGTTTGTATTTACATTTTGTTAACAAAACGAAATTACAGCACAATGGCCTATCATGGGTAATGTATTATATGTGCATAATCAGCAGTTCATGCATAACTTGCAAATGCAAAAAGTGAATCAAATGAAATTTTGGTAACAATAATATATCATACCAATATTCATGATATTTATTATTATAATTTGCAGGTGCAAGTAATGCTTCACTCTGGAGTAAAAGCTGAGATCCAATGCCTAGCTGCTATCTCTAGCAACTACCTTACCAATGTGTATATCCCAAGTAAACTCCAGTATGGAGGATGGATATGATAAGAGGTATGTAAAATATATAAATAATTATAGTCGTGTTCACATGGTCGGACATGAGTGAGTTAATACAGGTAATAAGTGACTTATAACCAGTAATAGTGACTTATTACTGGTAATAAGTGTCTTAAGTCCGACTATGTGTACACAACTGTGTATTTGTGATTAGGTGTATCTTTGGTGTAAGAAATTCAAGCGTTAGACTAGTGTAAAGACTCCATTGTGGAATCATGGAAATATTAATCAAGGTTATATTTTAATAGACCTGTTGTTATTATTGGCAAAAATTGAAATGATCAAAATTTATGATTCGTAAATGACATGATGTAAATAAATGAAGCCTAACATGACCTGTAAACAATAAAAGAATATTGATTTTGTGATGAACCTTTTGTTATTAATAGATCGTGCAACAGATGGGAGGAAATTTGATGTGAATTTAACATGTGTAAACCAGTTGTGTGAGTGTCCATCCCAGCCAGTCTGCCTACATACATCACACATATCACCATGACAGGATTATCAACTAGCCTATATAATACTCATCAACACTACCATATGATGATTAGGACAGATTTATCATGTTTATGGAAGTCTGATGATATCAAATTTGGTATTATATGTTACTTGATACAGAATTGGCAGCAGAATGTATAGTGTTTCATTGGTATTATAACACTTTGCATGAAGAATACACATTATGATCACAACAAGAATATTTATCAGCAAAGGATCTTCATACTTGCACTATGTAGAAACATTAATGTTATAATGCTGCAAAATTGCTGCTGAGTTGACACACCGATTCTCTGCATCATAATCACAATAAGAAAAGTGATATCAGCGAAGGGTCTTCATACTGCGCTTTGTGGAAAGCATATTAACAAATAATGTTATAATGCTTCAAAAACTGAGGTGACACCAATTTATTCCAAATGAACTAATATGGATTGATATTAACACCAGATTCAGGATGAAATGCACCTTGCAATTTGTATACAGTCACCATTTTTATATGTGTATTAGTTTGGTTTGATTATTACAGTTTTTGAATTTAACACATATTGGTGAAATCTGAACTGAACTATGGATATATTTGAAAACACTAGGCCTACTGAATCTACTCCATCTAAAACGTACAATATATGCGGATCAACTTACACCAGCGTAGATATATGTGTGAGTGTTGCATCATGTGTAGTTGGCTTTGGTTTGGCCATTCTTATAGCGTGTTATATCGTGCCAAGAACTCCACCGCCTAGATCGGACTTGGGCGTTACAGCCAGAGAATACGAAGCATTGGAAAACAGATACACAAGGAGAAACTTTTGGTTGGATACAAGTATGATTGTGAGTCTGGGAATAATGACTATAGGAGGATTTACATTATCAATGATCCATGTGTATTTGTATAGGATAGGATATCTTGCTTATAGAGACTCTGTGAATCGGCAGTGGAATAGAAGTAGGAGTGAACGAATGAGTCTGGTGGAAACAGAATCATCAACTAATTACGGTGGATTAACGGAGCCTAGTCAATGACAAGAATTTATAGGATATCTATGTAGAAGGAAACTTGAGAATGGATAATGGCTTTACCATCAGCTAAATATGTTAATATGTGTTATCCTCTTAGTAGGCACTCCCTTGTTCATAAATGTTTACAATTATATTGAGATGTAAACATTAACTAAATCAAAAGCACTTGCAGTTGCAGTATTCAATTAATTTCAATTTAAGAAACTTTTATTTCATAAATTCAAGAAAACATGATATAGACAAATGGCAGAATTGACATAAACATTATCAGCTCACAAGCCCACTGCTGACAGTCAAATATGATCCACCAGACAAGAGAGGAAAACAAATACCCACATCCCCCAGCAAACACCAAACGTTTTAAAAACATTTTAAACAAGTTACAATTTGTGTTTTGGTTTTGGTAAAAACATTTCAATAACATTAAATGTTGGGGTTATATGAAGGTTGTGAAAACATTTTAAAATGTTTTGTATGAAAACACATAAAAATATTTTTAAAATGTTGTCAAAATGTTATTGTAAAATATTTTTTGCAAACATATTTTGCCAAATATTTTTTCAACACTTGTATTAAGTAACATTATGTTAGAATATTTTGCAGTGAATTATCAAACAATATTTTTAAATGTCATGAAAACCCTTTATATAACCGGACATTTAACCATTTTCTGGCAACCTTTTCTAACCTTTTGCAACCAATGTCGAAAACGTTTTGTGTTTGCTGGGTCAGTGATGGACAAGAGACAGGACAGAAGTGGGTCTAATTGTGAAGTTTTTAAAAACGAACAAACAAATAGATGTAAAAATAAGAGAATCCAACATTAACTTTGACATGCATGTTTATAAAAAGAATTTTAGTTGTTAATCTTTAATATAGCAGTAAATAAACAGTGCCAAATTTGTCGGATGGGGGGTAAATTTGCCATTTCTTTTCCTTTCATTTATCATAATGTTCATCAAGGTGTGACTCATCATTTTCAAGAACTCACAGTATTTTAACACTGTGTATACTTTCAGCAGGGTTCGAATTCAGTCATTTTTTTTGCATAGCTGTTTATGCTATGCAAAACACATTGTGACATGATCAGGGGGAATGAGTCGCATGTCGACCCTGGTCGAAAATGAGTTTCACATATGTTTCTAAAGAGGACATTTAGAGCTTTCAGAAAGTGAAAACCCCATGTTGATCCATTTTTTTTTTTGCGAAGTTACATCAATTTATCAATCGCTGTAAACAATATAAAACAAAAGAATTTTAACACTTTGTTTGCTAATATCTCAAAATCAATATTAGCAACATCCGACTCATTTCCCTTGATCGTGTCACATTTTTGCATAGCAGTTTCCAAATTTTGCATCACAGTTATTTTGCTATGCAAAAAAAAAAAGTGTAGCATTTGGCGATGCAATATTGTGTTTGCGTAGCGAATCTACAACTTCTGTCATTGTCATTAAATCTTGGCTATCAGTGCCGCCAATATTGTATTCGCGCATCACACACATTTCCCAAACTCACCTTGTTGCTAATAAAATATCAAATATATCCAAGAAAATACAGGTTGTATGTGTTCATCATTTATTTATCATCAATAAATTCATGTTTGTGCTGGATTTTATGCTTAAAAGCCATCAGAATTCACGATTGTTTTCAAGAAGTAAAAATTTATGTGTAATATCATCATTGACATTTCCCTCATTATTTATTCATGAGCTCATTTTCGCGACGTAAAGTGGGTATTTTGAAACCGATGCTCAGTAAACATATAAACAATTTTTACAGCTTCAGGGGGTTTTGAAACTACTTGAAAACATCTCCTAGCAACGGTCAGAGGTCAGGTTTTTTGCTGATAGCCGTTGATTTGACAGACGTAATTTTGCTATTGCAACAGCTTGACAGATTCGGGAACCACCAAAATTACCTGGGGCTTGAAGGATATCCCCACATGCTTTGTGTCAAAATGGCAAAAACAAGAGAGTTAACCGAGTCAGAAAAAAGGCAAATTTCTGCCCTTTTGGATGATGCGTTAGGGAACTTTTGAGGTAAATACGACGTGGAATTTAGCTCAAATTTATGTATAGCACTTTTAGCTATGCATTTTGGAAAAGTACATAGCAGTTGATGGAAATTGCATCGCATCTTGCAATGCGATACCCTCATGGTCATTCACCCAGCTGAAGGCCAAAGGTTTTGGCCGCAACGTTGGTGATTCCATCTAACCAAAGTGAGTTTTTCTGGTTGACAAGATTCAATTTTTATACAATTTTCACAGATTTTTAACTAATTGTGAAAAGTACCATGCATTCAATGATAGAGCTGTGGGATCACAGACTTATTTTGACAGGTGTTGTGTGAGAAATGTTTTATTGTCAACATGAATTTTGAAAGTACATGTTCCAGATTTTCATGCTCAATCCGAAAAAAGCGAGACTATCGCAGTAGCGCTAGTCTTGAGGCTCCCACTAGGGGTGCCAAATAGCTCTGAAGTTCCGTAGTTCTCAAAGACCCACTTTCTCCCTACCAATTTACAAACGTACACCTATATCAAATTGAAAGTTGAATGTGTTAATCTGTATTCAACATTTCTATGATTCAGTTTACCATTTATGAAAAATGACACAGCTCTTAATGTCAACTGTGTACACATTTCAATTACCTCACTGTTATATCATAGCAGTTGAAGGGAGTATCCCATCATGCACTGCGGTCTATCAGCTTGCTCCATAACAAATACAAGCAAAAAATAAGTAAGAGCTGCTTAAAAAAATAATTAAATACTGAGAGCTATGAACAGTTTCATAATACTTTGGAGGTCATATTTTTTTCAAACAAAAGTCTAAGCACTGATATGATAAGTTGAAGTGAGGGATGGCGTGTGCAGCACATTCTGTTATGGTACCACAAAGCATGATTGGATAGCTCTATCAGCTGTTATATACTGGGAATGTTAATAGATACAATATTATGTGACATGTGCCGAAAACGATGTGTAATTGGTGTTATATTATAATTATAGAATTTTGCTTTATAAGCAAGATTGGATTTACAATTACAAATAAAAAAATCTAAATTTTATTGGAAACATTTGTCACATGATCAAGCAAAATGAGTTAAATGTTGACCACAATCAATTTTTATTTTTCTACAAATATTACACATTAAAAATGATACATTTTGCTAAAACCCCATCAACACCTGAAGCATTGATTTTTAAGGCGTAGTTTCCCTTAAACAATAGAAATCAAATTTTTATTTTCACATCTGACTCATTCTGCTTGATCACGTCACAATGATCAACCATTTGATACACCCACCAGTTCCACTAGCTTCCACTGCAGTAATTGGATAAAACTACAACAATGTTTAGCCACAATTAACTCAATTTTTTGATCCTGTTGATAATGTCACAAATCAAGATCAAATTTTTAAAATTGTATCTACAATCCCCGAAATATGTCTTGAAACATTAAAGCGTCTTTAGGGAAAATTAGTCCCCCACTCCCCGTGCAATGTTGAAAGCGTGCAAATGTGTTCAGCGTGTCTCCAAAGTGTCGCAACATTGAATGATGGGGGGTGGGGAAGGGAAAAGTGTTAATTGATGGCCCAGCTTTCTTCTAATTCCAAATATTGAACATTTTTATCCACATTAAATATACACTTTGGATTTCATTCAAGATTCCTAAAGCGTTTCAACGACATTTTTCGGGAAATGTCTGAGGCAAACGCTAAAATTAACATCTGATTTTAATCTTTTGGCTATAACTTTAAAACTACTTGATAGAATCACTCCAAATTTTCAATGAATATCAGTTAGCGCATAAGCTATGATGTGGGTATAAAATAAAACAACTAATTGTATCAATTTTGACTATATCGCCTGCACTGCAAGCAGCTTGCACCCATCACCTGTGTATGTCTACAATCATAGATTGAATACAATAGCGCTCTTTTCAAACATACTAATCTTACAGATGTGAGTGATCAGCATGATATAGTTCAATGCATAGGTACAGCGTGAAAAATTTTCCATGACTATTCATTAATAGATAGGCTATGATGTGGGCACAAAATAAAACAACTCATCTTTTATTTAGGTAGTGGTCAAATAATTCTTTTGTACTCCATCCATTTGCATATCTTCTGGAGCGTGCCTATAGAGGAGATGATTTGAACTAATGACCTTATGTGCAAGCACTCTATAAGTAAAATACTTATGAAACGTATGAAACTTGAACGGGGTGGGGGTGTGTGTGGGTGTGTGTAGGGGTGTGTGTGTGTGGGGGGGGGGGGTATCTTACAATTGCTATAGTGCCCATATTCATGACCTTTAAAGATGTCCGGATCTATGTTTGTCTTTATTACAATTTAAAACAAAAACAATCAGTTATCATGCCATAGATAAATTAGGGTTTTAAAACTTATTTTCGTGTTTCATAATGTCAATTGTCATGAATACAGAAGAATAGTTTATCTTACAATTGCTATAGTGCCCATATTCATAACCTTTAAAGATGTCCGGATCTATTTGTGTCTTTATTACAATTTTAAAAAATCAATTATCATGCCATAGATAAATTAGGGCTTTAAAACTTATTTTCGTGTTTCACAATGTCAATTGTCATGAATACAGAAGAATAGTTTACTGGTTTGAATAAGTCACACAAAAAAAAAAAAAAAAAAAAAGGTGAAACTTTTGAGGCTCGAACCACTAGCCTTCCGTTCCACCGTCTGAAGTGCTGTCCATTACACCACGCTGTCATGTTGAAATAATTATGGGTTTCCGTGATATATGGGTGCGCGTTGCATTCTCGTGATTATGAAAATGGTAAATCTCGACAGACGATTTAAAATGTAAATAATGTTAGAGCTAACAAAACGTAAAATAGTAAAATTAGATGTAGTTTTTAACAAGCTTTCAAACAAAACACTTTACAAATAAAAGTTGACACCAAATCGGCCTAAATTATGAATTTTGTCAACGGTTTACCATTTCTAAATTAAAGAAACTCCTTGTATTAATATTCAGTATTAGGCTAGGGTAAACCGTCAAATCACTATGTGATTCAATGGGACGATTTACAATCGCACTTTACCATTTCACGCAAATAAAATATCAATTTTAAAGATATCTCTGCATGAGTAGGCCTACTTCATAAGCGTACTAATGCGATTTTGTTATTGGTTGTTTTGTTTTGTTTTTTGCTCGGGGCGTTGGTCTGAAAAAAGGTGAAAAAGGTCGTTTTTGACTATATTGCCCTGCACTGCAGCGTTCACGCGATACCTATGCATTGAACTATATCATGCTGATCACTCACATCTGTAAGATTAGTATGTTTGAAAAGAGCGTTATTGTATTCAATCTATGATTGTAGACATACACAGGTGGGGGTGCAACCTGCTTGTAGTGCAGGGCGATATAGTCAAAATTGATACAATTAGTTGTTTTATTTTATACCCATATCATAGCTTATGCACTAACTAATATTCATTGAAAATTTGGAGTGATTCTATCAAGTAGTTTTAAAGTTATAGCCAAAAGATTAAAATCAGATGTTAATTTTAGCGTTTGCCTCATACAATCCCGAAATATGTCTTGAAACATTAAAGCGTCTTTAGGGAAAATTAGTCCCCCACTCCCCGTGCAATGTTGAAACGTGCAAATGTGTTCAGCGTGTCTCCAAAGTGTCGCAACATTGAATGATGGGGGTGGGGAAAGGAAAAGTGTTAATTGATGGCCTAGCTTTCTTCTAATTCCAAATATTGAACATTTTTATCCACATTAAATATACACTTTGGATTTCATTCAAGATGCCTAAAGCGTTTCAACGACATTTTTCGGGGATTGTCTGAGGCAAACGCTAAAATTAACATCTGATTTTAATCTTTTGGCTATAACTTTAAAACTACTTGATAGAATCACTCCAAATTTTCAATGAATATCAGTTAGCGCATAAGCTATGATGTGGGTATAAAATAAAACAACTAATTGTATCAATTTTGACTATATCGCCCTGCACTGCAAGCAGCTTGCACCCATCACCTGTGTATGTCTACAATCATAGATTGAATACAATAGCGCTCTTTTCAAACATACTAATCTTACAGATGTGAGTGATCAGCATGATATAGTTCAATGCATAGGTACCGCGTGAAAAATTGTCCATGACTATTCATTAATAGATAGGCTATGATGTGGGCACAAAATAAAACAACTCATCTTTTATTTAGGTAGTGGTCAAATAATTCTTTTGTACTCCATCCATTTGCATATCTTCTGGAGCGTGCCTATAGAGGAGATGATTTGAACTAATGACCTTATGTGCAAGCACTCTATAAGTAAAATACTTATGAAACGTATGAAACTTGAACGGGGAGGGGTGTGTGTGGGTGTGTGTAGGGGTGTGTGTGTGGGGGGGGGGTATCTTACAATTGCTATAGTGCCCATATTCATGACCTTTAAAGATGTCCGGATCTATGTTTGTCTTTATTACAATTTAAAACAAAAACAATCAGTTATCATGCCATAGATAAATTAGGGTTTTAAAACTTATTTTCGTGTTTCATAATGTCAATTGTCATGAATACAGAAGAATAGTTTATCTTACAATTGCTATAGTGCCCATATTCATAACCTTTAAAGATGTCCGGATCTATTTGTGTCTTTATTACAATTTAAAAAAAATCAATTATCATGCCATAGATAAATTAGGGCTTTAAAACTTATTTTCGTGTTTCACAATGTCAATTGTCATGAATACAGAAGAATAGTTTACTGGTTTGAATAAGTCACACACAAAAAAAAAAAAAAAAAAAAAAAAGGTGAAACTTTTGAGGCTCGAACCACTAGCCTTCCGTTCCACCGTCTGAAGTGCTGTCCATTACACCACGCTGTCATGTTGAAATAATTATGGGTTTCCGTGATATATGGGTGCGCGTTGCATTCTCGTGATTATGAAAATGGTAAATCTCGACAGACGATTTACATTTGCTAAAATCAGTAAAATGTAAATAATGTTAGAGCTAACAAAACGTAAAATAGTAAAATTAGATGTAGTTTTAACAAGCTTTCAAACAAAACACTTTACAAATAAAAGTTGACACCAAATCGGCCTAAATTATGAATTTTGTCAACGGTTTACCATTTCTAAATTAAAGAAACTCCTTGTATTAATATTCAGTATTAGGCTAGGGTAAACCGTCAAATCACTATGTGATTCAATGGGACGATTTACAATCGTACTTTACCATTTCACGCAAATAAAATATCAATTTTAAAGATATCTCTGCATGAGTAGGCCTACTTCATAAGCGTACTAATGCGATTTTGTTATTGGTTCGTTTTGTTTTGTTTTTTGCTCTGGGGGCGTTGGTCTGAAAAAGGTGAAAAAGGTCGTTTTTTGACTATATTGCCCTGCACTGCAGCGTTCACGCTATACCTATGCATTGAACTATATCATGCTGATCACTCACATCTGTAAGATTAGTATGTTTGAAAAGAGCGTTATTGTATTCAATCTATGATTGTAGACATACACAGGTGGGGGTGCAACCTGCTTGTAGTGCAGGGCGATATAGTCAAAATTGATACAATTAGTTGTTTTATTTTATACCCATATCATAGCTTATGCACTAACTAATATTCATTGAAAATTTGGAGTGATTCTATCAAGTAGTTTTAAAGTTATAGCCAAAAGATTAAAATCAGATGTTAATTTTAGCGTTTGCCTCATACAATCCCGAATTTTGTCTTGTTACATTATAGCTTCTTTTGGGTGAAAATAAGTCCCCCCACTCCCCCGTGCAATGTTGAAACGTGCAAATGTGTTCAGCGTGTCTCCAAAGTGTCGCAACATTGAATGATGGGGGGTAGGGAAGAAAAAAGTGTTAATTGATGGCCCAGCTTTCTTCTAATTCCAAATATTGAACATTTTTATCCACATTAAATATACACTTTGGATTTCATTCAAGATGCCTAAAGCGTTTCAACGACATTTTTCGGGGATTGTAGCATTAACGTCTTCTCATACTTAACGGTGCTATATGGTTGTACTGGTAAAGTGAATACAAATCTGATTCAATAGATGCATATCTAATCCATTGTCTCTACTTTTTCAATTTTTCATCCATTGCCAGCTTAATGAGCTTATTTATTCCAATAACATGGTAATAAAAAGATCTTAAAAACAAAATGATATTGTGAATTTCTCATTATTCTTCTGTTTTTTAGTCTAGAATAACTGTTATTAAAACAAAAATATTTTCAGCTTTCAACAATTAACTTCATTAATTATGATTTACCAAATGTATACAGATTGTATGTTTGGTTTTAAAAGAGTTATAATTTACTAAATGAGATCGTGTAAAAAAGGGTAATTTCTAGGCCAGAAATATTTGCGATTTTGCCAAAATATGCATTTATTTTGTACACAAAAATGTGAAAAGGGTATTTTCAATTCCTTTCTACAAGCATGCGCATTTGACAGTATGAAGCAATCATGCCAGGGAAATTAATATGTATTCATTTCAAAAGCATTATCAGACATGAGAATTAACCTGAATTCATGTTTTTTGTTTTTATTTTTACATTGTAGGTCATGAGTTTTTGCTTTTTCAAGTTTTTTCAGGGTGTGCCACACACAGTGCCTAAGACTTGCGTAGTTGTAGAGCTATATACTAGGGCTGCTAGCCTTGACACTCATATGTTCAAGGAAGGAGGAGAAGGAAAAGAAACTCAATGATCACAAAATATACTCTTTATGCGTTGCATGTGGTTATAGTTATGACCTGTCAGTTGCACAGACATTATTATACCTTTTTCATCACTATTCTACGCACTGCACCTCTGAATACCAGTTTAACTTATCTAGAAGTTTTTAAGGACCTTGCAAAAAAAATGTTGCTTCAAATATTGTCATGAATAATCAATGCAAAAGTTTTAACTTTACACACAAACTTAAGTAAAAAACATACTATTGCACAGTGTTAAAATTAGAAGCTACAAGCTTTTCACTTAATCGAGTCTTTCTTTGTTTTTTGAAAAGAGATATAGAATTAAAGCTGTTAATGTTATAGCTATCCAATTTCAGGAATCCATGCTCACTTTGTAAACAAAGTACATTTGAGTATAGGCAGGACCAGTTTTTGATTTTTTTGCTAGTCCTTGGCCTCGGACGTGTAGTCCTTGGCCTTGGCCTCGGACCCCAAAGTCCTTGGTCCTCGACAAGAAGGACCCGACAAGGACAGGCAAAATCATCAAAAATGCAGGCAAATGTTTAAAGGAGTATTTCGTGATCCTAGCATCCTCTTTTTATGACATTTTTCAGTACATATCCACGAAAAAAGCATATTCCCAAAATTTCAGTTTATTCCGATTTTGCGTTTACGAGTTATGCATGATTATGTGTATTACATAGACAGTCTTCAGTCTTCAGTCGGTACTCCAAAATAGCAGCCTTGAAGGCTAAACTAGGAGGAAAATTTACCGATGACCTCTCGGCCGGTGCAGTGTCAACTTAAGGTGCAGAATAAAGAAACTCAGGAGACGGGTGCCATCAAACAGGTGTATAATACAGGAAAAGCGTGCTGGTGCGGATGCTGTGCTGCAATTTAAAGACTTCTGAGGCTGGGTGGTGGACGATCTCCCTAAGAACTGGGAGTGCTGCCGATCGAACGTCTGGATGGATGGAGCGTTGACTGCAACTGAAGGGAGTCTGTTCCAGATTCGGACCGTCCGTGGATAAAATGAGTATCCAAAGGCATCTACTTTTGAGCTTGGTTGTTGGTACTTGAAGTTGTGCTTATTGCGGCTTGAAAAAGTTGAAAGTTGGAAATATGGCGGAAATTGACAATGCGTTGTAATTTCGTTCTGGTGCACCAGAACGAAATTTAAATTTCGCGATATCTTTGCTAAACGAATTAATCTGCAAGAAATATTTTGTACATACACATTATGTAGCCAGAGTATTCCAGTGATATAAAAATCTCAACTTTTTTTGAGAAAAGTGGGGGGATGAGGCTGTGGATCACGAAATGCCCCTTTAAAGAGTGAAAGAGTACAATCTGCTGTTTAGTTATAAATTAAAACTTTTTAGAGAAACATGACAAGGGTAGCTTTTTATTGTACCTAATTGAAATACAAAACAGTTTGTCAATATTTTGGTGCACTCTAAACTATCATCTTTGCTCTTTGCAAAACATGCACATGGAGGCCAAATATGTGATTTATATTAAAATTCCACTCAGCCAATATGATTCCTAAAATAGGAATATCGAATAGACACAAGAGGTTCTTTAGATATTTTAAGAAACTCATTGGGACGCTACTGTAGGACATGTTTCGATTACCGGGTAGACCTAACTGTGATCAAATGAATTTGATCTATTTTGGTTAATCTCATCAGCTACATTTTGCTGTGTTTGATCTAGTGAGATAGATCATTGTCCATTTTAGACTGCTTTGTCGCACATTATTATATACCACATAACTGTCTAGCTTTTGACATCAAAATGGTAGGTATGCGGATCAAACACGTGTGTTGTATTGTAATCTTCACTACTTGTCTAGATAAGGGAACAGCCCAAAAGTTGAAGTCTTATTTACGAAAGTCCTTCCGTTATGCTGCGATCACATAGAAGTATACGGTATTCGCTATACGAAATACGCTCATTCGATCAGACTGAGTTCACATAGTATACTCCTATGTGAACTCAGCCTGATTGAACGAGCGTATTTCGTATAGCGAATACCGTAACAGTATATCGTATATTTCTATGTGATCGCAGCCTTAGGGAGGGAGGGGTCGAAAAGTCAGATTACGTTTGGCGACAATATGACCCCCGATCGGGCGTGGTTTAGTATGGTTCATTATTATGAAAGTCCTTGGTCCTTGGCCTTGGTCTCGGAGACAAAAGTCCTCGGAGGATTGTCCTTGGCCTCGGAGGGTTGTCCTTGGCCTCGGACACCATGTCCTTGGCCTTGGCCTCGGACACCAAGTCCTTGGCCTTGGCCTCGGACATGAGGTCCTCGACTACAACACTGATTCTTTGCTACACAGAAAAATATACGAAAATCGATCACTGCGCAGGACACATTGTAAAGGAGTTTATAAAGTTAAAATATTTTCCATATTTTGTCATGTTTTGTTTCCCTTCTAAAAAGGCAACTTGAGTCGAAGCAAGGGACTCCAGTCCCTTGCTTTGATTTGAGTCAAGTCGGAAACAGAGTCTGAGTCAAGTCAAGTCATTTTCAGTGGTGAGTCAAGTCATGTTGTTATGGGTTCCCGACTTGGGGTACCCGATTCGAATCAAGTAAAGTCACCAATTAAATGTGACTCGAGTTGACTCAAGTCCAAGTCAGTGACTTGACATGTTGCAACACTAGCATTAGTCCACATAATTTAGTTCATACACATTTTGTACACTTTGTATGCAATACAAGTCAAACTGACTACCCAAGTAAGCGCAAAAACCTCAGCATTCAACCATGGGGGAAATTACATTCACTGCTTATTTTGACCTGTATTTATCTTGCATGCCAACAGTTTAATTGCTTGGAGCACAAACAGGCTAACTGTAGCAGTAAACCTTTTAAGCAATGTAGAACATCAATCATGTTGTAACTGGCAATATTATTTAACAACAAGCTCAGTTTTCATAGAAATTCACACCAAAAATGAGAATGTGCATGTTGAAAACCTCGGGGCGGTACTCAAGTTTGGTTTGGGCAGGGGTGGCACTGAGATATTGAAAGTGGACCCATCAATACACCAACTTTTCAAGAAACTTGGACCCATCAATGTGGGATGTTATCATCCAGATGGTTGTTTGTTCCCTTGCCTGCCTGTTTGTTTGTTTCTTTCTTTGTATCTTTGTTTGTCCGGGCGGAAGCAAATTCATTAATCCACTCTGCAGCTCAAACGCCATGGCCGATCAACTTCATTATTATGTTTTCAGGGTTATTAGGAGTTAAGAAAACCTAATAATGATAATATTGGATGGCTTATTTCGCATGATACCATAAAATATCGGATTCGTCATACAAATATCGAACTCGCCGTTGGCTCGTCCGATATTTTTATGACTCATTGTGATAGTATTTGGTGGCCTCATGTGGTGTATAGTTATGTGGGGGCCACCTTAATTACAAACCACGTAATTCTAGTTACAACTTTTCTCCCAAATTTTGGATACATTTCAATAATTTTGGCTGAATACTGAGTACCCCTCTCCCTTTGGGGAAACCTGCAAAAATGAGTCTTGCAATGATTCTTTTAAATGACTGCACTTGACTATTTGTCATAATCAGCACCTTTCCCTAATAAGTGCTTAAGAGGATAAATGTTGGCATTTATACAGTGCCTTTGACAGGTATTAAAGCACTTTACATTTGTTCAGCTGTCAGCTGCCATACAATGCACAAGGCATGCTCGTACCTTTGGGTGGTGCTCAATGGACAATATTCATAAAAGCTCCCCATTTCACCCCTGGGTTGAGAGAGGCAAGTGAGGTAAAGCACCTTGCCCAAGTGTACAACACAATGGCACCGCCAGGGCTCAAACTCGCAATTCTCTGATTACGAAGCAGAGCCTGTACCGCTGCACCACTGTGCCCACCTTTGATCATTTTAATGTTTATGCATCTAAATTCTCAATTTTCACTTTTCTTTCATTGCTTCAGTTTTAATAAGTGCCCCAACCAAAAAGTGACTGACTTGACTGCCTGGGCTAGGGCACTAATTTGGTTACAATACTGTACTGCAGCCATGTTGTATTATCTGCTTGTGTAGCTTGGAGATCCAACGTTGTTGCTCTTCAGCTGTTGTAGCTCTCAGCAGCATGTCCTTAGATGTGTTGGTATCAATGTTAACTGCATTGTGAGGAAATAGCAAATAAATCTTATTATCAAACTGACTACGTCTAAGTTGATACTATAACTTTGATTCACTTAATCATTGTAAAAACCAATATGTAGTCCAATGTCTTGCAGGTGACTTTCTGTTGCACCACTTAATTTTCTCTCTTGGTTTAGGTCTTGATATTTGTATTGACAAAACAGGTTGTTTGGCTATGCAATTTCTGTGTTATAGATATATTCAGATGACATAGACAAGAGATGTTTGCTGACTTTTAACTCTTACCTTTACATGGACCACTAAATTCTTCATTTTTGTCAAAATGATCTTTATGTACTTTCACATGGCACACTGTAAAATAAGGAAAAATAGGTGTTTTTAACATACTTTCTTAAAGGGGCACTTTCTTATCCACAACATCATCCCCCACTTACCTCTAAAAAGTTGAAATATTTATACCATCAGAAACCTTGGACTGCATAATATATAATGCACACGTGACATTCTTTGCAGATTTGACTGTTTGCCAAAGAAATTCTCCAATTTGTATTATTCCAGGCGACAGCCAGTAACCACAACACATCGGAATAAGGAGCAGTGTAATGCATTTAATTATGTTTTAAAATTACATTGATATATCGATCCATACTGAGAAAATAGACAAAAACATGAATCAAATTCTGGACTCATCAACAATATTTTCAGTAATGTTGTGATCCGAGTTCGTCGGGTCATCATCAGACTGTACAGACTAAACCATCAGTCAAGTCTCTGCACACTCAATTTTACTGAAAACATTGGGGTGTCATTGTAAAGGGGAGTATTGTAGTTATCTATTGATATGCAACACGATATGAATATGTCACAAATAATAGGAGATACAGATGCTTGAAAAAACTTTCCAAACTTTTGTTGAGGAGTTTAGTTGATTGTGCAGTTAACTTACATTGGCATTCTAGTGCTGGTGGTGGCTTGATGACGCTACTCAATGTCTTGTGGCAGTACTCACATGTTGCGTGCATATGGAAATGGACCACCACAAACTCATGGCGCTTGTACTGTATTATGCTACTCTTGTCCTACAGAAGAAAGAAATGCATGTTTGTGTTTTAACTAGTTGAATGTGTCAACAGGATCAAAATAAAGAGATATTTGATGATTCTTTTAGGGATTCAATCATGTTTCACTGTTGTTCATCACCGTTTAACAATGATGCGTTCACGCCACAGACACATTGAATGCAAGTTCTTTTAACAGTGATGAACAATGGTGAAACATGATTGAATCCCTTTCAATGATGAAAACAAGCTAAAGATTGATTAATTCACATGATTATTTCATGCAGAATATAATAATAATAATGAATTTAACATGCAAAAGTGTATACGCGCACAAGTTCTAGGCATGATGACTAAGCTTTGCATACACTACTGGAAAAGTGTGGATTCATCACCAATTAACAATGTTCATCTCCTGTATACAGGTATACTAAGAGTTGTTGAATGTATATTTAAACATCTTCAATTATTGTTGTAACAGTCCACTATAGTAATTTTACTCTGGGTGAGCCAGTGACGTCAACACATTGTTATGTGCAGGGTATTTAAAAGTGTGTATGTTTATGCTAGCACTTTGAGTGAACTCTCATGACTTGAAGCTTCGTCCAGTGAAATGCATGCTGATGACACTGCCTGTACAAGAGGAAAAAGCAAAACAGCCTTCCAGTGGTCAAATAGGAAGGTCCAACAGAATAATGACTCTGCATAAATCTAATGTTGACTTACATCTGAAGACTGTGACTCTAGTTGAGGCAGTTCTTTTATTTTCCTGTTTTCCCCCTCACCCACATACAATAACTGGAAGATCCTTGGTATGTCCTTGGCATCGGCTCTGATCACATCACCGTGAGTAACAGCTCGCACATGTAATAATTTACTGCACAAAACGAAACAAAATCAAATGTAAGGTTACAGTTAGGTTTGACAAGCCGAAGGGGCATTAGTCCTATAAAAACCCAGTAACTAATCCTTACCCTAACCCTAAACTTCACCCTAACCTATAACATAAGCCCTTATCCTGCCCATAAACATAACCCTAACCCAAAACTTAACCAAAATTTTAATCGTAACAGTTACCTTAACCTAACCCTAATACTAATGCTAACCCTAACCTTATCCCTCCCTAATCTAAAATGCCTTAAGCCCTCACTTTAAACCACTTTCGTAACTTATGTCTCAGACTAATTGTCTGTTCCCATATTTAACAAACATGTTTTACGCAACGCGTAACTAGCGTAAGTGCTGTGTTCAATGTGTGCACGCCATTCTATATTGATACACGGATGTTATCGCATCCAGCAAGATGCAAGAAAGTTTTGGAAGAGTTTATTTATAAGTAGTTGCTTATAGTTTTGATGTACATAACTTACTCTATGTCCAGCACCAAATAAGGCTTCTTATTATTCTTGTCATCTTCACTCTCATAGAAGAGAATCTTCTTGGAGCTCGCTTCCACAAAGTGTCTTTTCCAGCCATGCCGTTTTAGATTCTTCCCTGGAATGTCCAGCCAGCCTGAAATCCCTGAAATATATAAACATGTGACTTATCATAACCCAGTTGGATCTCAAGACGTTGTTGTGAAGAGCACTATTATACAGCTATTTGTCCTCTCCACGGATCCACCATCTTGCTACCAAAATGAGGTTCTCTCTGCAAATGCATGTGCAAAAGGGGCATTATCATTTCTTTCGCTTTTCTAATTGCAACACACCAGAAGGCTTTTACAAAGCGTACACGGTAATTAAAGCACACGTTTGACAGATGTACGCACACACTTTGGTAGAACCATGTTTTGAGATGACCGTGCAAAGGGTCAATTTAACAAGAAGTGAGAAACATGGGACAGGAATATGGGAAGAAGTCTGATTTTAGAAATTTTGCAGAGAAAGATATGAATCGCTAAAGCCACGGTTGTTTGATGTATATAGAATTGGCTTCATTATTAACTAAATGCAAACTATAGATGGCGCTATTTATCCTAAATCATATTTCTCTATTTGCAAGAGGTAGGTGATTTATACTGCCATTAAAACAGCTGGAATAGTTGAAACAAGCAACAAGGAAATTTTGTTAACATATTTTATCAAATTATAAAAGGAATTATTTGTATTAAAAGCTTTAAAAGCTTGAAAGAGTAATTTCCAGTAACTAAATAGCGCCACCAATTTTGTCATTAATAGGCACATTTTATATCCGAAAGAGCTAAAAAATTGCTATAAAAGTGAATAATTTTGTAAAAGAGGGGAAATTAAAGTTGCGAATGACTCAAAAGCATCTGTATACATTAGCATGATATCGCTTTGAGCTGTTTTTAAGCCTAACATTTGGATCTACATTATGGTTTTTTTTGAAAAACTAATAAATGATCCCATCAAACAACCGTGAAGCCTAAGGCCACCCTTGGAAATGGTTGGAATCATACTAAGTTAATCAATAATTACATGTAGGCTGTGCAAAAGTGACAATGATAAATAAACTGCTAGTTTTCATACCTTCCCCATCAGAATCTCCCATGCTGCTAATACTGGTTGTCTCCAGCATATTTTGCAGGGTACGATGATTCAACTGTAGCTGTCCAAGCTCGCTGTCTCGACTGTCCAGATCTCTCTGTATCTGACAACGCTTCTGGTACTCTTCATTGTATTGCTGTACGTAGACAAATAAGATTTTAACTGGAGTTAAACCTATGTTATGTGACACAAAACACTTACAAATAAAAGTTTTAATACGAGGGGGTATCAAAAAGTTTTAGAAATCGCCCAGAAGTGAAAGAGCTATATCAATGAAATTTTGTCAGTGCAATCACTGGTCCTTATGTACACTATGGTGCAAAGATGGTCTTTTAAGTATGTTTACTTTTTTTTACAGGAGCTACATGTAGATGTCACTACCTGCCTATGTAACCGCATAACCAGCAAAATGGAGAAAATTGAGGCATGCAGCATGATTAAGATCCATTTTAAGGATTACAGTGCCCAGAAAATCTGTGATGAAATAAAAATTCCTTTTCCAAAAAGCGACAGTGACATATCACAATCACCACCGAAGATAACTTTCATTTCATCATCAATTTTCTAGGCACTGCAACCCTTCAAAAGCAGGATCTTAAAAATGCTGCTTGCCTCAATTTTCTCAATCTTGCAGTTTATGCACAGTAACTGGGGCAGCAGGTTATTGGCATCTAGTGCCACCTGTAAAAAAAGTAAACATATCTATGAGACCATTTTTGGACCATAATGTACATAAGGACCAGTGATTGCACTGGCAAAATTTCATTGATATAACTCTTTCACTTCTGGGCGATTTCTAAAACTTTTTAATACCCCCTCGTAGCTTTGTGAAGAAACTTTTAAATAGTCAGGTCAACACTAATTAGTCTAGACTTCCAGTCATTTTGTTAACCCAACTACAGATAAAGAAGTTTGGATCCAGTAACCATTTTACTCAACAAATTATTCAGTTATTCAAAAAGCTATAAAACCTAATTTGTAAACATATGTAATCTTTGTTTCTCAAAAACAGCAATGAAATTTCGCAGACCCATGACCAAAGTTAATAGGACATTATAAAACAAAATGGCTACATCAAGTTTTTTAGCAATAAGTTCATGCATTGTGAGAATTTCTTTCCGATTTTTAACCTTCAATTCATTTATTATTGCTGAAGTGTATGAGGATGTGTGGAGTGTGTGTAGGTGTTTGCCAGCAAACGAGGACACACACTCGCACTTCACATTTAAACTGCGGACTACTCTGCAATGGTGGACCCTCCTTGGTTCAAGGAGAGATATGATGTCTGCAGTTGCTAGGTTAAATTCCATACACACTAAAGTACACAAACAAAATGGCATAAAATGTCCTCAGTATGTCGATTGAGTACGGATTCAGACGACCATGTTTGCATAGTCCTAAACAGTGTCCATGTTTGGAGGTGATTACATGTGGGGGTGTGCCTATCTGTTTGCCAACATATGAGGACACACACATGGCATTTCACATTTAAACCGTGGACCCCTCTGCCACGGGAGACTGTCCTCAGTTTAGATGGTCTGCAACTGACCACAATTGCATGAATAATGTATTTGTGAGATATGTCCTCTATCGTGCATTATATACCATCCGCAGTTGCTAGGAAAAATTTCATCTAATACACATCATACAAAAAATGTAAAAAACATCCTTATCAGTGTGTCGATAGAATGTGGATTCACACATCCACATTTGCATAGTCCTAAACTTTTTTCATGTGTGTGCAGTCACTGCAGTGTGAAAAAAGCTAAAGCAAATGGCCCACTCCACAGCAACAAATCTCTGAAGGTCTTCAAAAAATGACAGTGATCATATTTCCTTACCGCTTGCAGTTCGGTGTTTTCCCTCATATATTTATTAGCCATCTGTCCATACTTTTCTCTCTCCAAACTGAGCTCCTGTTGCAATTTTCTTAACTCCTTCTCCCTACGTAAGGTACTTGAAGTAGGCTTCTTGGCATCTTTAGTCCAATCCTTGCGTTGCATGACTTCTGCTAGTTTGTTGACAGCCTGAAAGGCAATATTGAAATAGGTGGATAAGGTAATTATCAGGGGGTAACTATTTTCCTAAAAAGTTGACCCATGTTTCATTTCAAAACAGCAATATACTAAGAGTCCTTGACCAGGATTTGAACCTGGGACCTCTGGGTATCTAGACCAGTGCTCTTACCAACTGAGCTATGAAGGAAGCCAATGGCATTGAAGCATTAGGGTTATAGATAGTATAATATTAGGCCCATGGTTCAAAATCATCTCTCCCGCTTCATTAAGGGATCTAAAATGAGCGTTTATTGCGTTTCGACAGTATTTTTTGTGGGACATGAGAGCACCTCAGACCTATCGAATTGCATTCTGAATCTGAAGCATGTCTTTCTGATATCAAATAATTTTCATTTTTGAAAATCACAATATAATACAAATTTTATGACAAATTATAAAATTTGATATTTTTCAAATTTTGATATATAACAGTCCTCGAATTAAATTATATAAATCTAATGATATATTCTTAAAGTGTATGTAGCAGGAAGGAAAAGCCGATGGTCAATTGAAAATTTTGACCTTTCATATTGAAGATATGGATTTTTTTTCCCAAAAGACCTAATTATTTTTTGTGTTTTGGGAAAAAAATCCATATCTTCAATACGAAAGGTTAAAATTTTCAATTGATCGTCGGCTTTTCATCCCAACCACATACACTTTAAGTATAAATCATCAGATTTATAAAGTTTACTTCAAGTACTTTTAAATATCAAAAATATCAATTTTAATGATTTGCCATAAAATGTGTATTAAATTGCGAATTTCAAAAATCAAAATTATTTGATATCAGAATGACATTCTTCGTATTCAGAATGCAATTCGATATGTCTGATGTGCTCTGATGTCCCAAAATAAATACTGTCCAACGTTCATACCCCATCCCTTAAGGAGGCGTGGTCCAATTTTTCATGTTCTGTCTTCTATCTTAACAATATGTGTCCAAATTTTGTGTTGTATTGTGTCCAGTGGACCGGAGAAGCAAAAACATGTATAACAATGCCCCATAGGTTAGTATATACATACACTTCAGGTGTGGTTACCACAATTCACCACATTTTGTTTGCACCAGTTAAATGAAAAATATATTGGGTGTTAAATTTTGTACAGATTGGTTTGATTTTACACAAGTTAACTTATTACCTTTATATAGAAAGAAAACGTTATCTTCATTACCTGAATTTTTAACATTTTCTCCATTTCTAACTTCTTCTCATACTGCTTCTTCACCTCCTCAATGTTAGCATTATCATTGAAGATGGAGTCATATTCTGAAATGATACATGAAAGAGATACAAATATTTAGACCAACCTTGGAAAATCATCGGCATCAATCTTATTCTCTCTTTCACTCTGTGTCAGATGATAATATGGAGTACTTCTGTGGTCTTTTCAAGATGTCCTGGTATTATATAAATGGCCTATGTATACCCTGCATTTAAGATAAAGGCGGTTTTGGTGTGAAACGGGCTACACAGAAGATGCACTAAGCATTTTGGAAGCTTATTTTCCTTTTGTAGGGGTGTTTATTAGGTTGAATATGGTACATTATTTTAACAGATGCCTTTCCTATAATTACATTTCCCTTACCTGATTGTAACTCTTTGAGTTTATTATAAATCTCATCTTTTTCTGTTCCCATTACCTTCAGTTTGTTGTTCAGCTCCTTATTGCAGTCTTCAAGCTGTTTGCACACAAAAACAATTTAATAAATTAATATACTAGCCTGAATGTTACAAGACCACACTATGTGTACAAAAACTCTTTTTTCTAGTATTTATATCTAGTTTTTAAAAATTAAAAATTAATATTTTTCTTTTTTCACTTGAGAATTTTTTTGTTAGTATTTATATCTAGTTTTTAAAAATTAAAAATTAATATTTTTCTTTTTTCACTTAAGAATTTTTTTGTTATAGTGTCCAAAACTATTTGTTTCAAAAATGTAAGGGAAACGCTTCATTGCATTAAGGGAAGTATCAGTTATAATTATGTGTCCATAGAGCACCCTAACCTATTGTTGCCTGGTTTTACCCAGGTTTACTCTTTGAACCATGCGTGTACTAACACCCCTTACCTTACTAATCTGGATGTTTTTATCATCAAGATCAGATCTATATTGCTCTTCTGAAATCGAACTGTATGTCAAATTGAAAATATCATTAAAAACATTAATTCAGTTCATTTTCAACTTTCCACCTAATGTGAAACTCTTACACCATTATTTTATTTATCCAAAACACATTACAATTTGAAACCGATAAGTTGAAGATGTAATGTGCTATGCTACACTCAAACACCATGGTATTTCCCCTTTCTTAAGGCAATGGCATGAAGTGGTTACTGCATTAAGGGGCATTTCTAGCATCCTCTAGAGACCAGGTAATGGTTCAACAGATATTAACAAAACGCTTATTTTCAAAATTTCAATTGATTCAGGTATTCAATTTGCAAGTTATGCACAATTATATTGTAAATTCTTTCTGTTGACAGACAGAAAATACACAATGTCTTTGTCAAAAGGCAGAGTCGGCAAGAAAGGTTAAAGGTTTTTGATGGTACTTATATGATAAAAACCAGTCCAGTGATGTTGACCAAAGAGGAAAACGCTCATCCTGTAAGGCCTTGATGATGCAGTTTAAAATGGATTGAAAAAAGCACTAAAGACCACTCTCCTTGCTAGTTGCTCTGAATCTGCTTTTGGGGCAGACATTTTCTTCGGGTGAGGGGGGGGGGGGGGGTCCCAAATATACTGGGGGTCATAAATTTTTGGAAAGAAAAATAGGGGAATCATAAAATTTTTGATTGATGACCAAAATATAGGGAGTCATAAGATGACCACAGATAGTATGTTTATTTTATTTAGGGGGGGGGGGACTTTTTGTAAATTTGGGACACCCCCCTTCCGAAGAAAATGCCAGCCCCCGCAGGCCTCAATGATATGGTTCAGACTGGATTGAACAGAGGCACTATGGAGTATATGGAATACTTACCTTGCTAACTGCTCTGAATCTGCTTTGGTTAATTTTAACTCAAATTGTGTTGAGAACGGATCACGTTCATTCTGTAAGGCCTTGTTGATGCGGTTCAATTCATCTACTTCGTGTTCCTTCTCCTCAACTTGCTCTTTGAGGACAGAGTTTCGATTCTTGTATAGTTTCTGTACGATTGAAAACATTGAATACAAATAAAAGCTTTTGCAAGTTTGCAAAGTGGGATTCTTTTAACTTCATAAGTATCTCTGCTGCTCTATATATATACTCTAAGGATAACTTATATGTAAAGTAAAGAAAGTAAAGAAATCTTTAAATTATCCTAGATCAGGCCTACTAATAACTCTTTTAACTTGCGCCACCAAATTGCAAACTGCTTTTTTGAAATTGAGGTGCAATCCGGTTTGAAATAGGACTATGAAATGCAAATACTCATCATTTAAAAATTTGCATTGCAATTGCACCTACTTCTTTGAAAGTTGTATTGCAAGAGGCACATTTTATGCCCAACAGCAGAATTCAAAGTCTGTCCTAGATTGATTATTTGCAGCTGCAGTTGGAGGGTTCCCAGGGCCAAAGCACTCAACCCAAGCACCGCCACCCGTCCCAAGTCAGAGGCAGTTGCAGTAGACTGAGTGAACTGACAACAGGATGTAGTATAACTTAGGCTTGATAATACTATCATCTTCAAGACTGGGCACATCCTTGTTGATGTTGATGCAGATCAAGCCAGGTAGCGGCAAAACACCCAACCATGGTTTTCAAACTCATTATTTTTCCAACACCATTGTTTTGGTTTAACATGTTTTTTTAACTCAGTTCTTGTTTAATATGAATACTCACAATAATGTCTTGGTCAGATTCAAGCTGTTCTTGCAGTTCCCTTATCTGAAGAATTGCTATTGCAGCAGTTCTGAGGGAAAAAAGAAGCAATGGGCCATTCCATTGAAAATCCATACTCTCCCTATGGAAATATCTTCCACAGGGGGAGTATGAATTTCAAATGGAATGAGCACATTAGATAGCTCCATTTGAATTTCATACAACCTGAATCTTCCACAGAGGGAGGGTGAGTTTTATATAGAGTTGGTTAAGGGATCTAAATGATGGCGTTTATTGCGTTTCGACAGTATTTTTTGTGGGACATGAGAGCACCTCAGACCTATCGAATTGCATTCTGAATCTGAAGCATGTCTTTCTGATATCAAATAATTTTCATTTTTGAAAATCACAATATAATACAAATTTTATGACAAATTATAAAAATTTGATATTTTTCAATTTTTTGATATATAACAGTCCTCAAAGTAAATTATATAAATCTAATGATATATTCTTAAAGTGTATGTAGCAGGGAGGAAAAGCCGACGGTAAATTGAAAATTTTGACCTTTC